>NC_073695.1:147822389-148093149 GCF_029784165.1 Wyeomyia smithii
CTCCATTCCAAATAAAATGCACAAGATTTTGTTCGATGCACGAGTGAAGAGAAAACAAGCAACAGCTTACTAGAACCCTCAAACGCATCAATCTTGTTTTTTTTCTCAGAAGTCCTTCACTTCATTAGAAATTGTGGAAATTTGGTTGTAACAAATATTTTAAAGCTTACTTTTTCGATGAAAAATATTTCGAAGAACAGTAAGTAGTCTTGTTTTACATTTTGTTGAGTGAATTTTGTTTCTAAAGTTGGAGACAAAACTTTCATTATTCATATAAACAAGAATAAAACATGGGAATAATCTTTTATTCGCAAAAAGTTGCATACGTTTAAAAAAACATTTTCTCCTCAAGGGTGCAAATTGTCTATCTAAAAAACTAGTGTCGAAGAATCTGAGATGACCTTTTTTTCAAATCAATTTTTGGTTTTAGAATAATTTTCTCGGTGTACGATTTCGAATTTAGTATATTTAATGCTTCGAATCAAAGTTCAGACAATTCCTCAGAAGTCATCCATTGACAACTGTTCTCAATATCTCGTAATTATTTAGATATATTGCTATATGGAAAAGAGGTTCAAACTTCAGACCTTGCCAAATGATAATCTAGATGGCTTTTTAATAAGCAGGATTATTAATCTACTGTCACTTTGGAAAAATCCCAAATTTGGTGTCGATTGGAATACCCCCGCTCTGTGGGACCCCCCTGTTTTTACACAAAGCTACCTCTCTCAAACGTAATTGAGCACTTCACCCAATAATACCCAATAACTCTTCAGCAACAGGACAATAAGAAAAAGAATATATGGGACTAATCCTATGTTGCGCCTTAAGTGACCAGTTGCATTTTCACTCATTAAACAACATTAAAGACACTTAAGGGTGAATGCAATGTCCAACTAATATTTAAATGTTGTTTACCAATATTGAAAATGATAAAAAGCAAAAAATTCTCAGAAAAAATATGTTAGAGCGTGTTGCCAAAATATGTAGGAGCGTGTTGCCAAAAACGCCAACGCCAATATATATATATTTATATATATATATATATATATATATATATATATATATATATATATATATATATATATATATATATATATATATATATATATATATATATATATATATATATATATATATATATATATATATATATATATATATATATATATATATATATATATATATATATATATATATATATATATATTTATATATATATATATACATTTTTTTTTTTTTTTTTTGTTTCAGTTGGAGGGGAAATTTGCATCCAAACCCCTGAGGTGACCAACCTCAGGGAGTGTGGGGTTGGTTTGAATCAGTGACCGGACCCACTAAAACCCCTTCAGTCTCCAGCCCATAATACTCCCCGGGACCACCGCTAGGTATTGCTTCGGGGAGCGGCTTTTGTGCTCTGTGCACCCTCTTGGTTCTATAGATCTCTTTGCTAACTTAGCTAACTAACCTGGAGACTGGCCGTTAGCTAACACTGGCGTGTCGGTGGTCAACCTGTCGCCTGTTTTGCAATTCTAAAACTATTTGAGAGGCGGCTGTACAAACCGCCCTCCAAATGTTTGGGTCTTTACACATCCTCCGAACTAGGTTGTCCGGAGTGGTGTCTGGCCCGCTCACTACCATCATGTCGCTCCGCGCATGCACAAAACGAGGGCACACGAAGAAGACATGCTCAGCAGTTTCTTCCGCATCCGCGCACTCGGGACACATGGGGGACCCCGCATGCCCGAATCTGTGTAGATACTGCCTGAAGCAACCATGACCTGACAGAATCTGTGTCAAGTGGAAGTTAACTTCTCCATGGCGCCTCCCGACCCATCCGGATACGTCCGGAATAAGTCGATGCGTCCATCTACCCTTTGCGGAATTGGACCATTCCTGCTGCCATCTGATCATCGAGAATGACCTTCTGGTGCCTCGTATACCCCTTGTGTCACGTTGATCGAAGCATTCTACGTCCTCCTTAATGGCTATGCTGATAGGCATCATGCCGGACAGGACGCAGATTGCGTCGTATGACACTGTACGGTACGCGCTCACAACCCTCAGGCACATGAGCCTGTAGGTACTTTCCAGTTTTCGACGATGACTGTTGGTACCTAACGCTTTGGACCACGCTGGCCCACCATACCTAAGTATGGACGAAACCACGCTGGCAAGAAGTTTACGCTTGCTGCCATATACCGCTGAGCTATTGGACATCATTCGAGATAGTCCTGCAGCGGCCGTTGAAGCCCTCTTACAGGTATAGTCGACGTGACTCTTAAATGTGAGCTTATCGTCAACCATAACCCCCAAGAGCTTCAAGGAACGCCTTGAGGTAATGGTGCAGTCACCGACTCTGACCACCGCCTGTTGCTCTAATTTGCGGTTGTTCACAACCGTAACCTCCGTTTTATGGTGCGCTAACTCCAGTTTCCTAGAGTGCATCCAGTCTTCGACCTTGCGTATGCAGTGCGCGGCCGTCAACTCGACCTCTTCGATCGACTCGCCGTAGACCTCTAGCGTGATGTCGTCTGCGAAACCGACGATCACAACCCCTACAGGGAACTTTAGTTTCAACACCCCGTCATACATGACATTCCACAACACCGGGCCCAGGATGGAACCTTGCGGTACTCCTGCGGTGATTGGGACGCACTTCTGACCCTCCTCCGTGTTGTAAACTAGTACCCGATTCTGGAAATAATTTTCCAAAATCTTGTACAACGACACCGGTACGTGGATGCTCCTAAGCGCGAGCGCTATGGAGTCCCAACTGGCGCTATTGAATGCATTCTTCACGTCAAGCGTGACGATTGCGCAATAGCGAATGCCCCAACTCTTACGCTGGAGTGCTACCTCTGCCGTCTTGGTGACAGAGAGAATTGCATCCAGCGTGGATCTACCTTTCCGGAAGCCGAACTGGTTACTTGCCAGACCGTTTACACCCTCTGTGTACTTCACCAGTCTGTTGAGGATAATCCTCTCAAGCACCTTGCCCGTAGTGTCCAGCAGACAGATAGGTCTGTATGCCGATGGGTCCCCTGGCGGTTTCCCAGCCTTCGGCAACAGCACCAATCTCTGTCGCTTCCACCTGTCCGGAAAGAGGCAGTCATCCAGGCACTTCTGCATGACTGCTCGAAATAGATCGGGGGCCACTTTCATGGCCGTCCTGATGGCCAAGTTCGGGATTCCATCCGGTCCCGGTGCCTTGCTCACCTTTAGGGAGTTGGCGATCACGATGAGTTCCTCATTCGTAACCCTTACCTCCTCCACAACCTCTGCACGGCTGCCGTCTCTCACGGATTGGATGCCCGGCAGGTTGGCCGACCATCCCTGGTCTGTGTCTGAGATACTGGAACGTCGGACGTGAGACTCAGCAACCGGAGGCCAAGGATTTGGCTCGTGTCGTGGAAAGAGTCCCTCGATGATACGCTCCAGCATCGCTGGTGATCGCTCTGCAGGCGCCAACACGCCTTTGGTCTTCGCCATTACGACTCTGTAGGCGTTGCCCCACGGATTCGTATTGGCACTCGCGCATAGCCTATCGAAGCAGGCCCTTTTGCTCGCCTTTATCGCACTTTTAAGCGCCGATCTTGCAGATCCGAATACTATCCGTCTTGCACGGAGGCACGCGCTACGGAGGTCCGCTATCGCGTCGGTCCACCAGTATACCGGTGACTTACCATTCCTAGGTTGGCGGGTCCTAGGCATGGTGGCGTCGCACGCCCGCGATAATGTGGCAACTAATTGGTCAGCACTCGGGCGGAGCCAACTGCCCCCCTCGCGCTCTCTTCTCATTGCTTCTGCAAATACCTCGGCATCGAAATGCGATGTCTTCCACCCGCGGACGGTCGGAGTATTGGCTCTACCCGTCGCCTGCCGCCCCACGTTCTGGACTACGCTATAGCAGACCGACTGGTGGTCACTATAGGTGTAGCCATCGTCTACCCTCCAGTTCACGATCAGTCCTGGGCTGGAGAACGTCACGTCGATGATCGACTCCGCACCATTTCTGCTGAATGTACACTTGGTTCCAACGTTGGCCAGATCTAGGTTGAGCTTTGCCAAAGCTTCCAACAAGATCTGACCCCTCCGGTTCGTGCGGCGGCTTCCCCACTCAACAGCCCAAGCGTTGAAGTCGCCCGCCACTACTAAGGGTGTTAGTCCCGTCAGCTCCATAGATAACAAATCGACCATCTGGGTGAACCTTTCGATAGACCAACGCGGCGGAGCACAACAACTGCAGTAGAACACTCCGTCCACCTTGGCAACCGCGTATCCTTCATTTGAGGTTGACACAACCTCCTGAACCGGGAACTTGCTGGTCGTGCATATGGCCGCCGTACTGGACTTATCTGCAACCCAATTACCGTTTCCGGGAGGAATGCAGTAGGGGTCCGATACGATTGCGATGTCGGACCGCGACTCAGACGCTGCTTGGTATAGCAGCTGCTGTGCCGCATAGCAATGGTTCAGGTTCAATTGTGTCACCCTCACGCCCGTGGTTTCGTGGCCGCCTTACCGGCTGGGCACCGTGGGCCTCCCATAAAGTGCTTGGCGTCCCGTTTTCCAGTACATACCAAGCACTTGGGAGGCTCCCCGCAGTCTTTAGCTTTATGGCCAGCACCACCACAACGCCTACATAACTGGCTCCTATCGGGCCCCTTGCAGGTCCAGGACTTGTGTCCTCCCTCGAAACACCTGAAGCAAACGTCCGGCTGCTGGAGTATGCTCAGGGGACATACTGACCAGCCAACCTTAAGTTTGGCTGTCTTCAGGGCCAGAGTTGCATCGGCCGATGCAAGCCGGAAAGTGGCCACCTGGGTCCCCGCTGGACCCTTTCGGAGGCGAATTACCTCTGTGGCTACTTCCACTCCGCACTTCTCCTTGAGGGCCTGTGCAATATCGCACCTCTCGGTGATTTCATCCAGGTTTTTGAGCTGGAGAGTCACCTCTGAGGTGAGTGCCCGAATTTGCACATCTTTCCCGAGGACCTGCTCGGCTACCGTCTTGTAGGCAGCGCCCTTGTTTTTAGCATCCTTACGGAGCTCAAGGATCATCTCGCCGGTGCGAGAACGACGGATGGTCCGCACATCCGCTCCCAGATCCTTGAGCTGGGTTTCGCCTCTCATTTTCTTCAAGACTTCGGAGTACTTGGACCCCTCCGTCTTGAGTATGAGGGCGTCGCCCCTGCTTCGCGCCTTCTTTCCCATTTTTGGACGATCTGTCGCCTTCTCGTCGTTGCGCTTGCTGCCTTTTTGGCGCTTTCTTCCTCCCACGGTAACCCAAGGGTCTCCCGTAGCTGCCTCTTCGGCAGACTTTTTGGCGGACTTGGAGGCCGTTGGTGTGCTATCTCGCGGGCTTAGCACAACCAACCGTTTCTTGCTGTTCTCGGGGGCTTCCCCCGGAGACTGCCTTGCTCTTTTTGCGGCTGACCCGGAGGCGCAAACCGCTGCAAACATGCAGGTGTCCGTTTGGACCGACTTCGTCGCCCTTCCGGTCACCTCCGTTGCATTCTTCTCTGCAGCCACCGCTCTTGCCTTGAGCTCGGCGTGCTCCTTCTTCGCAGCATCGACGGAGGACCGAAGCATGTAGAGAGCCTGCTTCAGGTACTTCGTCGTGTTGGTGCGACTTTTCGCAAACTCGATTATGGCATCGAGCTGCTCTGACAGCGCTACTACCTTCGGTAGCGTGTCTCGCTGTCTTCCGACCGCCTTTATCAACAGTGGACCAGCCACTGCGATGTCTTGCGTCGATCCGGTAGGCGTACTGCCTTTGCCGTCTTCGCAGGCGTCCTTTACTGCATCAAGGATCATCTCGCCGGTGCGAGAACGACGGATGGTCCGCACATCCGCTCCCAGATCCTTGAGCTGGGTTTCGCCTCTCATTTTCTTCAAGACTTCGGAATACTTGGACCCCTCCGTCTTGAGTATGAGGGCGTCGCCCCTGCTTCGCGCCTTCTTTCCCATTTTTGGGCGATTTGTCGCCTTCTCGTCGTTGCGCTTGCTGTCTTTTTGGCGCTTCCTTCCTCCCACGGTAACCCAAGGGTTTCCCGTAGCTGCCACTTCGGTAGACTTTTCGGCGGACTTGGAGGCCGTTGGTGTGCTATCTCGCGGGCTTAGCACAACCAACCGTTTCTTGCTGTTCTCGGGGGCTTCCCCCGGAGACTGCCTTGCTCTTTTTGCGGCTGACCCGGAGGCGCAAACCGCTGCAAACATGCAGGTGTCCGTTTGTACCGACTTCGTCGCCCTTCCGGTCACCTCCGTTGCATTCTTCTCTGCAGCCACCGCTCTTGCCTTGAGCTCGGCGTGCTCCTTCTTCGCAGCATCGACGGAGGACCGAAGCATGTAGAGAGCCTGCTTCAGGTACTTCGTCGTGTTGGTGCGAATTTTCGCAAACTCGATTATGGCATCGAGCTGCTCCGACAGCGCTACTACCTTCGGTAGCGTGTCTCGCTGTCTTCCGACCGCCTTTATCAACAGTGGACCAGCCACTGCGATGTCTTGCGTCGATCCGGTAGGCGTACTGCCTTTGCCGTCTTCGCAGGCGTCCTTTACTGCATCCATCTCCGCCTTTCTCGGCGGAGACCACTGGATGCCTCCTCGTGCAAACGGGTTTTTCAACCCATCTGCGCCCAATTGTTGATCTTCATTATTAATGTTCATTTTTGTTAAGTGGGTCCCCCTTCCAGCCGCTATCCTTATCCATACTGAAGTGGTCGCCTATCTGGTATATATATATATATATCTGGACTGATCGTGAACTGGAGGGTAGACGATGGCTACACCTATAGTGACCACCAGTCGGTCTGCTATAGCGTAGTCCAGAACGTGAGGCGGCAGGCGACGGGTAGAGCCAATACTCCGACCGTCCGCGGGTGGAAGACATCGCATTTCGATGCCGAGGTATTTGCAGAAGCAATGAGAAGAGAGCGCGAGGGGGGCAGTTGGCTCCGCCCGAGTGCTGACCAATTAGTTGCCACATTATCGCGGGCGTGCGACGCCACCATGCCTAGGACCCGCCAACCTAGGAATGGTAAGTCACCGGTATACTGGTGGACCGACGCGATAGCGGATATATATATATATATATATATATATATATATATATATATATATATATATATATATATATATATATATATATATATATATATATATATATATATATATATATATATATATATATATATATATATATATATATATATATATATATCTATAACGCATCAATCTTGTTTTTTTTCTCAGAAGTCCTTCACTTCATTAGAAATTGTGGAAATTTGGTTGTAACAAATATTTTAAAGCTTACTTTTCAATGAAAAATATTTCGAAGAACAGTAAGTAGTCTTGTTTTACATTTTGTTGAGTGAATTTTGTTTCTAAAGTTGGAGACAAAACTTTCATTATTCATATAAACAAGAAGAAAACAATTTTTTAGAAAGTCGAACTGTTCTACAAAAATGCTATGAATAACATTATCTTTCAATTTAGGGCTGAGCACCTTGACTTTTTCAACATCGATTTTTTTTCGGAACACCCTAATATATATATATATATATATATATATATATATATATATATATATATATATATATATATATATATATATATATATATATATATATATATATATATATATATATATATATATATATATATATATATATATATATATATATATATATATATATATATATATATATATATATATATATATATATATATATATATATATATATACATAAATTTTCAGCTTCATTCTCGTTCCAGAGATACTCGCAACTTATGACAACGCAACGAAATAATCAAATAGTGCACTCAGAGCAGGTAAATTTCAAACCGGAGCCGTTTCAGTTCCAGCCAGCGCATTCTACAACTAACGTTTCGAGACCACTTAACGAGCAGCAGGAAATAGCTTCGGAAACATTTTCAGCAGGATGGCAGAATGCCGAGGGACCATTGTACGGTGGAGAGGAAATCAGAGAGCGGCCATTAGGACCACCGATCCAGTCGCAGGTGCAGACGAGTCAAAGTTGATACATACAGTTACCAGCACCATTAAGAAATCCCCCGCCTCCAGTACCACCAAAGCCAATTGCCCATCACAACCAGGTAACATCACAGCATCGACATCAGGTATGCGACAATCTTAACTCTCACGTCGTTGGACAATATAGCACTTCTTACACTTCTTATGCGGATATGTCACACCTGAAAACGAACACACCATACAACATGCCATTGTACACACCTAATCAGAATAAACAGATATACCCGTCCTCTGCACCAAATTTTCACGATGTTTATTACAATAAACCTAGCCATCATGTGCCTCACTATGGCTCCCACATGTCCACTATTCCAAATTCGTCTTTGCCGGATAACAAACGGTATGATATAGACTATCGCGGCCAAACAGTTCCGTCGGCCTTAGACAACCTGTGCTACCCCACTTCTGTAACGTTTCATAGTTACCAGGTGCCAGTTGCTCCCCCGTCTTTGGCTAATAGGGCAGGTGCATTTGAAACATCAAATATAAACAACAATATCGCAGCTTTTAAGAAGTTTCTGAGGACGCTCACGAGAAGAAATGTGGTTGTATTCATAATTATTATTCTCACCGAATCGAGGAAGAGCAAGCGGTGACTCCAACAAAATTTCATGCTTTTTCATAAAATACTTTTTTATTCTTTTGCATTTCTCCCATTTCGAGTTCAATTTCGGACAATATACAGCAGAAAACTTGTGCAAATTTTCATAAACATGCTCAACTGTGTCTTCTGGTAGAGACAATATCGAAATAAACATGATGTTCTTTTGCTCGCATTGCAGTTAAACCAGTTTTCAAATATCTGCCGCTTCACGAGCGATCGGCATTGACATACGAAAAATAAAATATCTCTCAGAGTTGCAGGAAGTTGCAGCTAATTTTTATATAGTTTGTAGAGAACACTTCAAGCAAACTTTTGATGTATGTTTTAGAGAGGAACTCGGTGGAACTTTTTTTAAAACGCTAACGAAAGTTTGAGTTCGCGTTTTTTTTAAGGATTAATACCTTCATCAACCCATGATACCGATTAATCATACACGCAGTCGAACCCAAGTCTCCCTATCAATGAAATATATTGCACTAACCTTGATTGTTATTTTCCATTTTGTGTTATTGGAATACACGAAGTAATTAAATTTTACCAACGTTTAGAAAACGCGCGACAATTTAGCACGAAATGTGAAACTAATGATTGCTCTGAGCGCTAACGCTTGCTATGCTTGTATTAGTATTTGTGATGCTTTCTAAAGCTCACCAATACTTGTTCACAACCCAAGAGATATCCGTGAACACTTCTGGGTACTTGGCGCATCCAAATAAAAAAGAAAGAAAAACGATTTTTGTCTATGGCTCAATGCACTGTGCATCGCCTCAAGTTGGGCCGTCAGCTCAACAATTATCAGCTCGTCATGTGATTCCAAAAGAACTGCCGAATTCCAGCGGAAACCCTTCTGATTGGCCACTTTTTTACACTAGTTATAAAAATTCAACAGAAATGTGTGGCTATTCTGAAGCAGAGAATTTAATGAGACTTCAACGTTGCTTGCAGGGAAATGCGCGTGAGGCAGTTAAGAGTCTCTTATTGCACCCCAGCCTTTTACCGCAAGCCTTGCAAACACTATACACCTTATATGGCAGACCGGAACTAATAGCGAATTCGTTTCTAGAAAAAGTGAACGCTACTCCCGCACCCAGAGCCGATAAGTTTGAAAGTCTGGTTAATTTCGGGTTAATTGTCCAAAATATGTGCGGTCATTTGGCGGCCGTCGGAATGCACAGTCATCTAAAAAATCCCACGTTACTTCAGGAACTAGTACAAAAGCTTCCACCAAACGTTCGGCTTGATTGGACTTTGTATCAGCGTCAAGTTGAATCACCAGACTTGTCAACTTTTGGTGATTTCATGGCATCACTTGTGTCCGCCGTGAGCCAGATCGTGGTCCCAATTGCGTCGAAGGACCTGAAAGGAGATCAACCTAAAGCGAAATTGTTCGTCAATACGCATGTAGTGGATAACAAGGAGGTTGCAACTAACAACGATTTGTCCGAAGGTACGAAGATTCAACATAAATCGTGCCCGGTGTGTAAGAAATTTGGCCACAGCGTGAAAAACTGCTTCGAGTTTCAAGGCTTGAGTGTTGACGCAAGGTGGAAAGCCGTCAACGAACAGCATCTCTGCCGGCGTTGCTTGGTCCCGCATGGTAAACGACCATGCAAAAGTGTCGTTTGTGGAATTGAAGGATGTGTATATCGTCACCATAAACTTTTACACTCGTCGAATCCCAGAAACACGCCACAGGTAAACCAAAAACCAAAACCCGGAGTAGTTTCATACCACCGAGAAAGCGGAAATTCCTCGCTTTTTAGAATGATACCAGTTACTATTTACGGAAATGGTGTAGCAATATACACGTTCGCTTCCTTGGACGATGGTTCTGAGCTAACGTTGGTCGACAAAAAATTGGCAAAAAAATTGAACGTCGTCGGTGAGGTGGATTCTTTATGCTTGCAATGGACGGGTGACGCCACGAGAACTGAAGCTAAATCACAACTGCTTGCTGAAAGTCCTCGAGATTAACAGCGAATGCGCATACGAGCGAATTTTAGGGATGATGTGGTATCCAAACGAAGACGTGTTCCGGTTCCCGATGATGTCCCAGGAGAGCTTGCAAGGTTTGTCAACGGAAAACTATGCCCTCACCAAGAGAGAGATGCTGCGAATGGTGATGAGCTTTTTTGATCCTCTGGGCCTGTTAGCGAAGTTTATAGTGCACGGTAAAATCCTTATACAAGATGTATGGAAATCCGGTGTCTGGTGGGACGAACATACACCTTCCGATATCCTGATGCGGTGGAAGAAATGGGTGAATTCGATAGCAATGTTACCCCAAATTGGCATTTCACGTTGTTACTTTCCGGGTTACAAAGTTGATAGCTATGACACCCTGGAACTACACATTTTCGTTGACGCAAGCTCAGCCGCATACGCTTGTGTCGCATATTTCCGGATAATTGACCAAGGTCAAATACGATGTTCTTTGGTTGCATCGAAATGCAAAGTCGCACCAGTGAAACTGGTATCTATACCCCGCTTGGAGCTGCAGGCAGCTGTTATCGGTATACGTTTAGCAAAAACTATAATTGCAAACCACAATCTCAAGGTTACACGCAAAGTATTCTGGAGTGATTCGAGAACTGCTCTGGCGTGGATACAATCCGATCACAGGAAATATAACCAATATGTCGCTTTCCGCGTCAGCGAAATCCTGAGCGAATCAACGCAGTTAGAGTGGAGATACGTTCCGACCAAGAACAACGTGGCGGACGAAGCTACAAAATGGAGTGAAAACGAAGATTACAAGTCAACTAGCCGATGGTTTACCGCACCGAAGTTACTGTACATTAGGTACTTTATACTGGTTAGTTGGAGAGAGCACACGTTACACAAAACAGATTAAAAAGTGTTAACGAATAATTAAAATTACCTATCAAATAAATTGTTAAAATCAAAATTACCGTTGTTACACTACAATCGAACTAAAATGTAAGTCAATAATTTGGTGAAGGATTACTTAAATAATTAATGCTAAATAAAATTTATAGCTTGAAGCCTACGCAACAAAAAAACGCGTTTGCTTTCGGAGACCGAAAAAGGTGTAACAAAAGTTCCAACAATAACAATCCCGGAAATACCCATATTGGGCGGTATTTGGTCATTTGCGCTGTTTTTCAGTAACCGGAAGTCGCCATTTTGGATTTCAAAATGGCATTTGTAATCAATTTCTGGCCTCTGAGCGTCAATCTGGTTAAAGAAACACTCATATTGGGTGGTATTTGGTCATTTTCGGATCGGATTTGGTCGGGAGCCGCCATCTTACAATTTAAAATGTTGTCTGAGGTCGATTTGTGGCTTCAGTGCGTCATAACAATCCCGGAAATACCCATATTGGGTGGTATTTGGTCATTTGCCGCTGTTTTTCAGAAGCCGAAAGTCGCCATCTTGGATTTCAGAATGGCATTAGGAGACAATTTTTGGCCTCTGAGCGTCAACCTGGTTGAAAAAACATTCATATTAGGTGGTATTTGGTCATTTTCGGCTGTTTTCCAGACCCCGGAAGTCGCCATCTTACAATCCGAATTGTTGTTTGAAGTCGATTTGTGGCTTCAGTGCATCATAACAATCCCGGAAATACCCATATTGGGTGGTATTTGGTCATTTGCGCTGTTTTACAGTAACCGGAAGTCGCCATATTGGATTTCAAAATGGCATTTGTAAACAATTTCTGGCCTCTGAGCGGCAATCTGGTTGAAGAAACACTCATATTGGGTGGTATTTGGTCATTTTCGGATCGGATTTGGTCGGAAGCCGCCATCTTACAATTCAAAATGTTGTCTGAGGTCGATTTGTGGCTTCAGTGCGTCATAACAATCCCGGAAATACCCATATTGAGTGGCATTTGGTCATTTGCCGCTGTTTTTCAGAAACCGAAAGTCGCCATCTTGGATTTCAGAATGGCATTAGGAGACAATTTTTGGCCTCTGAGCGTCAATCTGGTTGAAGAAACATTCATATTAGGTGGTATTTGATCATTTTCGGCTGTTTTCCAGACACCGGAAGTCGCCATCTTACAATTCGAAATGTTGTCTGAGGTTAATGGCTTCAGTGCATCATGACAACTCCGGAAATACCCATGTTGGGTGGTATTTGGTCATTTGTCGCTATTTTTCAGAAACGGGCAGTCGCCATCTTGGATTTCGAAATGGTATTTGGAGACATGCCAGAAGAAGGAAGGGTGTCGAAACATTATGGACATGTTTGTTACACCTGAAAACATTCACCTGCCAAATTTGGTTATATTGCTTGATTGGTTCTCGAGCTGTGAGTAATTTGAGTTTCATTTGTATGGGACCCCTCCCTTATAGAAGAAAGAGGGGTGTCAAACCATTATACTTGTTACCCCTAAAAACAATCACCTGCCAAATTAAGTTCCAATTAGTTGGTTAGTTCTCGAGATAAGCAGAAATTTATGTTTCATTTGTTATGAACCGCTCCCTTACAGAAGAAGGAGGGGAGTCTAACCACTATGGACATACTTGTTACCTCTAAAAACATTCACATACCAAATTTGGTTGTGTTTGGTTGATTGGTTCTCGAGCTGTGCGAAATTCGTATTTCATTTGTATGAGACCCCTCCCTTGTAGAAGAGGGAGGGGTGTCAAACCATTATGGATATATATTTTACCCCTAAAAACATCCACCTACCAAATTAGGTTCTATTTATTTGGTTAGTTCTCGAGATGTGCAGAAATTTGTGTTTCATTTGTATAGGACCCCTCCCTTCCAGAAGAGGGAAGGGTGTCGAATCAACATGGACATATTTGCTACTCCTAAAAACATCCACATGCCAAATTTGGTTCCATTTACTTGGTTAGTTCTCGAGATGTGCAGAAATTTGTGTTTCATTTGTATGGGACCCCTCCCTTCTAGAGGAGGGAAGGGTGACGAACCAACATGGACATATTTGTTACTCCTAAGTTCCAGTTGCCAAATTTGGTTTTATTTGCTTGGTTAGTTTTCGAGATGTGCAGAAATTTGTGTTTCATTTGTATGGAACCCCTCCCTCCCAGAAAAGGGAAGGGTGTCGAACCAATATGAACATATTTGTCACTCCTTGAAACATCCACATACCAAATTTGGTTCCATTTGCTTGGTTAGTTCTCGAGATGTGCAGAAATTTGTGTGTCATTTGTATGGGACCCCTCCTTTGCAGAAGAGGGAGGGGTCTCGAACTATTTTAGTCACCTTTCCCGGCTCCTAAAACCCCTATATACAAAATTCCACGCCGATGGGTTCTGTAGTTACCAAGCCTATATGAAGATATATATCTTCTAAACATATAAAAATGCAGCTCTGTCTGTCTGTCTGTCTGATTCATATAGGCTTGGTAACTACAGAACCCATCGGCGTGAAATTTTATATATAGGGGTTTTAGGAGCAGGGAAAGGTGACTAAAATAGTTCGAGACCCCTCCCTCTTCTGCAAAGGAGGGGTCCCATACAAATGAAACACAAATTTCTGCACATCTCGAAAACTAAACAAGCAAATGGAACCAAATTTGGTATGTAGATGTTTCAAGGAGTGACAAATATGTTCATATCGGTTCGACACCCTTTCCTTTTCTGGAAGGGAGGGGTTCCATACAAATTAAATACAAATTTCTGCATATCTAAAGAACTAACCAAGTAAATGGAACCAAATTTGGTGGGTGGATGTTTCTAGGGGTAACAAATACAGTAATCACCCGATTATATCAGTACCCGATTTTATCTGCCCCCGATTTTATCACATTTTTCACCCGATTTTATCATAATAAAACATTTTATTAAAAAAATGTCAGGGTGAACTGATTTTCTATTACGCTTCAATATTTTAGATTTTTTTCATAATTCGGTGTAGAATAACATCATTCTGGATGTAGTTTACATTAAAAATTCAACCGATGCACAATGTTACATTTTGCTGTTTTCGTGCGAATAATTGAATAGTGATACAAATGTTTATTATAACCGTATAATATGTTCGGAGAAGTTTCAAAATATTTTAAAACGCATCTTTTGATGTAAAAAGCTGGGTGATCAATCCTCCTAAAAGTGAGATAGAATATTTACTTTTTCATTAGATAAAGATAGACGCTTGGTGTATTAGGTGATCTCAAAACAAGAAACTTTACAAAAGACATCATGTTTCTATCTCTCACATATTGCAAGCAACATAAAGTTTTCTATGAGAAGGCATTAAAAATCGTAATTTACATTTTAGGATTTTTCTGGTCACAATATGTGAGAGATATCAGCATGCTGTCTTCGGCAAAGTTTAGTGTTGTGAGAACATCTAATATTTTGCTGATGGTACTGCGCTACAAAAAAGCAAGTACACTAAAGTCGCTTTTTACGCGGGGGATACATGCCGCGTAAAAAAAACCGCGAAAATTCCGGAATCCGCGTAAAAAAACCGCGTAAATTCCGAAATCCGCGTAAAAAACCGCGTAAATTCGGGAATCCGCGTAAAAAAACGCGTAAAAAAAAACCGCGTAAAAAGCGACCTTAGTGTAATTCATTTTATCAATTCAAACAAAAACATGAACGAATAAAAAACTTAATTGTAATTTATTTGCAACTTCACATCGATTTTTTCAGGTTTTTTATTTATTTAGGTTTGTTCAGAGAGCTTCGTAGCTTCGTAGCCGCAAGGTTACAGAGTCCGCTTTGATAAGCGAGTGGTCGTGGGTTCGAATCTTAGTAGAATCAGGTCATGTGGTTGTCAAAGGACTTTAACATGGGTTCATTCTCAGGCTCTCTACTACATACCCTTCCTTCAAGCTGAATTCCATAGTACCCTTGCTGACTTTCATCCTAACAAAAAAGTCCCTCTTATAATAAAACTGTTCTGAGTAACGTATAATAGTTCTCTTCAGGGAATTGTAATTATAACGCGGTCTTGGCTGGAGGAACGAGGTTTCGATACGACTCGATCCTCTTGACAAAAATATAAGTCCTACTTATAATAAACCTGACCAGAGGTGAAGCATTGAGTGCCTCTTCAGGAAATTGTGATTGTGACGCGGTGTTGGTAGGAGTAACGAGGTTCGATAAGACTCCTTTCTCTTGACAAAATAAGTCCTTCTTATAATAAAACTGATTTGAGAAATATTTACCCTCTACAGGGAATTGTGATTGGCGATATTGGCACGACGAACGAGGTTTCGATAAGACTCTTTCCTCTTGATATAATAAGTACCTCTTAGAATAAACCTGGCCAGAGAGAAACGTTAGGTGTAGCCTCAGTTCAGGAAATTGTAATTTGGCAATATTGGTAGGATAGAAAAGAGGCTCGGTATAGTAGAGCAGTAAGCTTGAAATGAAAGGGTAAACTCTCACACACAAGCACGGATGTGAATAAAAAAAAAGCGTATCATTCACTTCAATAGTGATACTGCCAATAATATGAAGTGCGGAGAACAGAAAACACCTGGGCAATATCACAATAGATCAAAATGTCTCTGGTCGCAGTGATGAGTCCACACAGAGAAAAAAAAACATGAACGAATAAAAAACTTAATTGTAATTTATTTGCAACTTCACATCGATTTTTTTTAGGGATTTCAGGGGTTTTTAGGGTTTTTTTAGGGATTTCAGAATGGCATTAGGAGACAATTTTCGGCCTCTGAGCGTCAATCTGGTTGAAGAAACATTCTTATTAGGTGGTAGTTGGTCATTTTCGGCTGTTTTCCAGACACCGGAAGTCGCCATCTTACAACTCAAATTGTTGTTTGAAGTCGATTAGTGGCTTCAGCGCATCATAACAATCCCGGAAAAACCCATATTGGGTGGTATTTGGTCATTTGCGCTGTTTTACAGTAACCGGAAGTCGCCATCTTGGATTTCAAAATGGCATTTGTAAACAATTTCTGGCCTCTGAGCGGCAATCTGGTTGAAGAAACACTCATATTGGGTGGTATTTGGTCATTTTCGGATCGGATTTGAACGGAATCCGCCATCTTACAATTCAAAATGTTGTCTGAGGTCGATTTGTGGCTTCAGTGCGTCATAACAATCCCGGAAATACCCATATTGGATGGTATTTGGTCATTTGCCGCTGTTTTTTAGAAGCCGAAAGTCGCCATCTTGGATTTCAGAATGGCATTAGGAGACAATTTTTGGCCTCTGGGCGTCAATCTGGTTGAAGAAACATTCATATCGGGTGGTATTTGGTCATTTTCGGCTGTTTTCCAGACACCGGAAGTCGCCATCTTACAATTCAAATTGTTGTTTGAGGTCGATTTGTGGCTTCAGTGCATCATAACAATCCCGGAAATACCGTGAAACGGGGCGAATAGAAACAGTCTGCGATATATCTTGCAGTTTATAAAAAATACTATAATGTATAGAATGAATATAAAAGTTTTAAAACATGGGTCTTGCATCCCTTCATTAAGGGTGTAACGTCCATTTTGATAAAATAAGTAATTCATTGTTTTATTGAAAAAAAATGTTGCATGTTTCTATTCACCCCGCAATAGGGCGAATAAAAACACTCGCCAATAAAATACGTTTTCCTTGTTCTGATAGAAAATTTTAGTTTTAATTTGAAGAAAACAGAATAATTGCATCATATTTATTGATATAAGAGGAAAGAAAACGATATAATATATCAAAATAGTGGAAATATTCAGTTTATTACTTCGTGTTTGTTATCTTATGAATGAATATGTTCTATTAGAGTCCTTATTAAGAACAAAAGGACTCGGGGTTCGGTCAAGCATTTCCACCGGTCTGGCATCTTCCGGTGTTTCATCTAGGACACGACACCCGGGAACATTTTGTCTTGGTGGAACTAAAACCTTGATTCATATCTCTAGGGTCAGTCCATGTCGAGCATTATGCAGCAGATAAATCCGACTTTCATCACGTTTTTGGAACACAGGTCGACTTGAACTGTCCTACAGTACGGTCGCATTTTACCAACAGCTCGAGGCTAAGTCTTAGACTACCGAGAGATATTGAAATTTTGTTTTTCGCTTTCAACAGGCAATCTTCTTGAAAGACTACCTGTTGAAACGCAAAGTAATAAATTTGTTTTTAAAGTTAACGAGTGTTTAGTGAGTAAATTTGGTTTGAGATATTTCTACTTAAATTCTATAGTAAAGTGAAAGTGTAGTGAAGTTTTCCAGCTATGCCTGGAAAAAATAAAAAAGCTCGCTTTGATGTGGCTTCAAGGAAACGTGAGGCATCTCCTCCAAGTGACACTGAAATTTCGACTAACAGGTATGATATTCTTTCTTTCGTTGGGGATCAAGAAATTCAAACTTCTCATAGTGAGCATAAAGCCGTTATGAAGAAGGTTAAAGTTCCACCTATTGTGGTATTTGTGGCAAATTTTAAAGCATTTCGATCAGAGCTTTCATCGTTTCTGTCGGATGTGAAAGTTAATTTTCAAATTGGCCGCCTAGGCGAAATTCGTATTTTGGCCGAATCTCTTGATGGCCATAAACATCTTTTGCAGTATTTAACTGAAAAGATGTATAAATTTTATTCTTTTGATGCCAAAAACGAGAGACCGTTTAAGGCTGTTTTGAAAGGTCTTTCAAATGACCAAACTATTGAGGAAATTAAAGAATGTTTGTCAGAATCACTTGGTTTTGCTCCCAACCAAGTAATTTTGATGAAACGAAAGGTGAATGCCAAAATTAATCAAACTGGAATACACCAGGAAAATTACTTAGTACATTTTGATCGTACCAAAGTAAATAATTTGAAATGTTTGGCAAAAGCACGTGTTTTATTTAACGTGCGAATAAAGTGGGAAAATTTCAAAAGACATGGAGGAGTCCATAATCTTACTCAATGTCGGAATTGTGCCTATGGTCATGGAACTCGAAACTGCCATATGGCAGCAAAAAGTATGATTTGTGGTGATACTAGTCACACGAAAAATATCTGCCCCGTGAAAGAGACCACTAATAGTTTCAAATGTGTGAATTGTGGGGGAAATCACAAATCTAATTTCTTTAATTGTCCTGTAAGGTCAAAAATTATTGCTTCCAGACAACGTAGGAATTCTAAGCAACCTGTTGTCAATGTGGGTATACAAAAGACTTTCAATACTGTTCAGGCATCACCAGCACTTTCATTAGCAGGTGTGTCTGTAGGTAATAATTTAAATTCAGATAACAAATTTCAGACAAAAAATGCTGTTCAGGCAACACCAGGCTGTTCATATGCCAGTGTCCTTACAGGTAATATTTCAAATTCAAACAGTAACAAACCATTCGTGTTTGGTGCTGAAAAGTCAGCCAGTATTGATTTAGGTAGTCCAACTCCAGAAAAGATTGAATACCTACAACAATCCATGTAGCAGCTAATGTCCGTTTTGTTGAACTGTAACTCGATGTACGAGGCTGTTCAAGAAGGTATAAAATTTACAACTAATATTGTTATGAAATTTAAATTCAGCAATGATTTTAAATAATGCTGTAAATTTTCTAAATTGGAATGCTCGCTCTTTAAAAGCGAAAGAAGGTGAATTTTTCAATTTTTTAACAGTCCACGATGTGCATATTGCAGTTGTGACTGAAACGCTTTTAAAGCCAAATTTTAACTAAAAAAGAACCTAAATTACATGGTTCATAGGTTTGATAGAATTGATGTTGCCGGTGGTGGAGTTGCAATAGTTATCCACCGTCGAATAAAACATCGTGTTTCACCCCATTTTGAAACCAAAGTTATCGAGAGTTTGGGAATTGAAATTGAAACAAGTATTGGCATTTTATTTATAGCCGCAGTGTATTTGCCTCTTTAATGCACTGGTGAGCGAAAAAATTATTTCAAGGGAGATTTGCAAAAACTCACAAGAAATAAATCTAAATTTTTAATCATCGGTGATTTTAATGCGAAACATCGATCTTGGAATAATGCTCAAAGCAATTCCAATGGAAAAATATTGTTTAATCATTGCTCGGCTGGATTTTATTCAGTTTTATTTCCAAATGGTCCTACATGTTATACTTCCATTAGGAATCCATCTACAATTGATTTGGTACTAACAAATCAAAGTCATTCATGCAGTGATTTATTAACTCATGCTGACTTTGATTCTGATCATCTTCCCATAACATTTTGTATTACCCATGAAACTATTTTAAATCCCACTAGATCTGTGTTAAATTATCACAAGACTAGTTGGGATAGATAGCGTTCTACGATCGAAGAAAATTTGAATGATGATCTTATTTTACAAAATAGTGCTGACATTGACAGAGCATTAGATAATTTTAGCAGCTTAATACTCAATGCCCGGAATTTATCAGTTCCTAAGGCTCGAGTGAAATTTGATGCGCCAATTATTGACAGTGAACTTCGACTTCTTATACATTTGAAGAACATACGGAGACGTCAATACCAAAGATCTCGTGATCCTGCTTTGAAAATTATTTTTCAAGAATTACAAAAGGAAATTAAACATAGATTCACTCTCTTGCGAAATGAGAATTTCATGAGAGAAGTTGAACAACTAAAACCTTATTCAAAACCTTTCTGGAAGCTTTCGAAGGTTCTTAAGAAGCCTTCCACGCCAATTCCAGTCCTTAAAGACGGTGATTGCATTTTTCTAACGAATGAACAAACATCTCAAAGACTTGCTCAGCAGTTTGAGAGTGTTCATAACTCCAATTTGAACGTAGTAAGTTCTATTGAAAATGAAGTAAACCAAAAGTATGATCAGATCACCACCCAAGAATTTCTTTCTGAAGAGGTATTGGAAACAAACTTGAATGAGGTACGAACTATTCTCAAAAAATTCAAAAACATGAAAACACCAGGAGATGATGGGATTTTCTATATCCTCATCAAAAGACTTCCCGAAAACTCTTTAAATTTCTTGGTAAAAATTTTAACAGATGCTTTGCACTAGCACATTTTCCTACGAAATGGAAAAATGCCAAAGTCACTCCAATTTTAAAACCCGAAAAGAATCCAGCTTAAGAATCAAGTTATCGACCAATTAGTTTACTATCCTCTATTAGTAAACTTTTTGAAAGAATAATTCTCAATAGAATGATAACACATATTAATGAGAACTCAATTTTTGCAAATGAGCAGTTTGGTTTTCGCCATGGGCATTCCACTACTCATCAGTTACTTAGAGTAACAAATATGATTCGAACTAATAAATCTGAAGGCTATTCGACTGGAGCAGCTCTACTAGATATAGAAAAGGCATTCGACAGTGTTTGGCATAAAGGTTTAATAGCTAAAATGTCAAATTTCAGTTTTCCGCTTTACCTTACAAAAATGATACAAAGTTATTTAACTGACCGCACTCTTCAGGTTAACTATCTAAATGGTAAATCTAATAGATTGCCTGTTAGAGCTGGTGTGCCTCAGGGGAGTATCTTGGGCCCAATCTTATATAACATTTTTACTTCTGATCTTCCTGATTTACCACCAGGCTGTGAGAAATCTCTGTTTTGTGACGATACAAGCATTTCCGCAAAAGGAAAAAGCCTTCGTGTTATATGCAGTCGGCTACAAAAAAGTTTAGATATATTTTCTTCATACTTGCAGAAATGGAAGATTTCCCCTAATGCTTCTAAAACACAGTTAATTATTTTTCCTCATAAGCCAAGAGTTTCATTTCTCAAACCCACCCATAACCACGTTTTTAAGATGAACGGTGTGGTCTTAAATTGGTCTGATCAAGTTAAATACTTAGGGCTAATTTATGATAAGAATCTTACTTTCAAGGAGCACATTGAAAATATCCAGTCAAAGTGCAATAAGTATATCAAATGTTTATATCCTCTTATCAACAGGAATTCTAGACTTTGTCTCAAGAATAAACTGTTAATTTACAAACAAATTCTTAGGCCAGCAATGTTATATGCAGTTCCCATCTGAACAAGTTGTTGTAAAACCAGGAAGAAGACACTTCAAAGGATTCAGAATAAACTTTTGAAAATGATTTTGAAGCGTCCTCCCTGGTTTAGCACGAACGAGCTACATAGGCTCACTAATGTAGAAACATTAGAAAATATGTCAAGCCAAATTATCTGCAAATTCCGACAAAAATCGTTGCAATCCTCAATTGCAACGATTAGCTCACTTTATAGTCAGTAAGATAGTTTTAAGTTTATTTTAAGTTTTGTTTTATTCCTTTTTTTCCTTGACAATAATTTTTCCTACAATTACATTAACTTAACTGCGAAAGCTAATAACATTCAATAATATAAAAAAGCGTACAAATATATAATAGTGTTGAAATGTCACCATTTGTCACCACACACAATATTAATTCTGAATAGATATCAGTACATAAATAAATCATTACAAACATTACCCCCCCCCCCCCTATAAAAAAAAATCACGTTTTTGGAAACTGGCGTGGTTGACTACTGGATGGAAGTCTAAAGGTAACATCCGATTTATCACAGAGTAGTTGATTCTATATTTCGTAACCGCTTGACAAGGAAACAGTTTTTTTGCGTTTTTGGACTTTTTTGTTGGTAAGTCCTGACCATGATGGGCTGAAAATGCACAAAACATGTTCCAGACATCATTCTACATATAAAACATTATAGCATTTCTCAAACCCACATGTTTTGGTATAAAAAATAGCCGCTACGGCGTTGTTTCTATCCGCCCCGTCAATCTGAGAACCGCGAGTTTTCCATGAAACATAGGTAACGTGGTGATGAATACCTTACGGCAATCCTTTAATTCACAGTAAAAACTTGAAATGCTTAACTACCGACCCAGTATATCACACGAACAAGTTCTGAGTGGAGCAGAATGGCTTCCACAGACAAAGTTTTTTGGTACTCGGAAACGTTCAGAATTTAGCCCCCATTTTGCATTTTTTTAAGCAAACCGACAGTAGTGCTGCTAACCCAAAAATGGGTTTGCAGGACTTGTTTACTATTGAACTATCCAAGAAAATATTCCATGCATGGTTTTTAAATGTAATCGAAGACTTAAAATTGCATTTTTCAAGTTCGGAAGTTTTATTTCTATTCGCCCCACTGTTTCTATTCGCCCCGTTTCACGGTACCCATATTGGGTGGTATTTGGTCATTTGCGCTGTTTTTAAGTAACCGGAAGTCGCCATCTTGGTTTTCAAAATGGCATTTGTAAACAATTTCTGACCTCTGAGCGTCAATCTGGTTAAAGAAACACTCATATTGGGTGGTATTTGGTCATTTTCGGATCGGATTTGGTCGGAAGCCGCCATCTCACAATTCAAAATGTTGTCTGAGGACGATTTGTGGCTTTAGTGCGTCATAACAATTCCGGAAATACCCATATTGGGTGGTATTTGGTCATTTGCCGCTGTTTTTCAGAAACCGAAAGTCGTCATCTTGGATTTCAGAATGGCATTAGGAGACAATTTTTGGCCTCTGAGCGTCATTTTGGTTTAAGAAACATTCATATTAGGTGGTAGTTGGTCATTTTCGGCTGTTTTCCAGACACCGGAAGTCGCCATCTTACAATTCAAATTGTTGTTTGAGGTCGATTAGTGGCTTCAGTGCATCATAACAATCCCGGAAATACCCATATTGGGTGGTATTTGGTCATTTGCGCTGTTTTTCAGTATCCGGAAGTCGCCATCTTGGATTTCAAAATGGCATTTGTAAACAATTTCTGGCCTCTGAGCGGCAATCTGGTTGAAGAAACACTCATATTGGGTGGTATTTGGTCATTTTCGGATCGGATTTGGTCGGAAGCCGCCATCTTACAATTCAAAATGTTGTCTGAGGTCGATTTGTGGCTTCAGTGCGTCATAACAATCCCGGAAATACCCATAGTGAGTGGTATTTGGTCATTTATCGCTGTTTTTCAGAAGCCGAAAGTCGCCATCTTGGATTTCAGAATGGCATTAGGAGACAATTTTTGGCCTCTGAGCGTCAATCTGGTTGAAGAAACATTCATATTGTGTGGTATTTGGTCATTTTCGGATGTTTTCCAGACACCGGAAGTCGCCATCTTACAATTCGAAATGTTGTCTGAGGTCGATTAGTGGCTTCAGTGCATCATAGCAATTCCGGAAATACCCATGTTGGGTGGTATTTGGTCATTTGACGCTATTTTTCAGAAACGGGCAGTCGCAATCTTGGATTTCGAAATGGTATTTGGAGACATGCCAGAAGAAGGAAGGGTGTCGAAACATTATGGACATGTTTGTTACACCTAAAAACTTTCACCTGCCAAATTTGGTTATATTTGCTTGATTGGTTCTCAAGCTATGCGAAATTCGTGTTTCATTTGTATGGGACCTCTACCTTGTAGAAGAGGGAGGGGTGTCAAACCATAATGGATATATTTGTTACCCCTGAAAACATCCACCTACCAAATTTGGTTCTGCTTATTTGGTTAGTTCTCGAGATGTGCAAAATTTGTGTTTCATTTGTATAGGCCCCTCCTTTCCAGAAGAGGAAAGGGTGTCGAATCAACATGGACATATTTGCTACTCCTAAAAACATCCACATGCCAAATTTGGTTCCATTTACTTGGTTAGTTCTCGAGATGTGCAGAAATTTGTGTTTCATTTGTATGGGACCCCTCCCTTCCAGAGGAGAGAAGGGTGTCGAATCAACATGGACATATTTATTACTCCTAAAAACATCCAGTTGCCAAATTTGGTTCCATTTGCTTGGTTAGTTTTCGAGATGTGCAGAAATTTGTGTTTCATTTGTATGGAACCCCTCCCTTCCAGAAGAGGGAAGGGTGTCGAATCAACATGGACATATATTTTACTCCTAAAAACATCAACATGCCAAATTTGGTTCCATTTGCTTGTTTAGTTTTCGAGATGTGCAGAAATTTGTGTTTCATTTGTATGCAATTGTATCCCTTGCAGAAGAGGGAGGGGTCTCGAACTATCTTAGTCACCTTTCCCGGCCCCTAAAACCCCTATATACAAAATTTCACGCCGATCGGTTCAGTAGTTTCCAAGCCTATATGAATCAGACAGACAGACAGACAGAGCTGCATTTTTATATGTTTAGATAAGTGGAATCGCGCAAGATTTTTTTTCCCGTAAATCTGGTTTTCCGGGTATATATTCCGAAAAAAAAAAACAAACTGCGAATGTGCGTATCGTTGAAAGGAAGCAGGGATAAAAACTTTATAATTTCTGCCTTACAGTGACGAACCCGCGATTCGACCAATTCAATATTCATTAAACGAATGATCAAAAGAGCAAGAGAAGCCATGTAAGGTCGAGTGATGGAATACAACGATTCTATGACACTTATTAGAGCCATTTACACAACGATCGAACAACTTAAACCAGAAGAGAGTTTTTAAAAGTTCTAATCTGAAGCAACAAATCCACTGAAGGAATTACCGCGTTAGAAACCCAGCTTCGAGAGTCGCCTCATTCAAAATCGACGATACTGAGAGATTCGCGAAGAGAGTGGAGCGATTCAACCGTAAGCCTGAATTCTAAATTTTACGATTCGCATTGTTTGATCAATGTTTATGTCCGGTTTTATTTCGAACCGAACTGGAACATAGTTATCCGGGCCAGGTAACGGACTGGGTTATGCTTCCGAGGTGTGGAAAAGTCTGGCCAAAATAAATTGAACTAAACATAAACATGAATCACAAGAAGCATACTGCAGGGAGTTTGGTTACTGGCTGAAAATTTAATATTTGTAAAAACTAGTATTGTGTGTCATTTTTTGCCCACGATTTTTTCAATCCAAGAAATCAAAAAGTGGAAAACAAAAACTACTGGGAAAACTTGTCAAATTTTGCAGCAAAACTTGTTTTGTATTGTTCTTATATAATCAAACATATGAAACTGTGATTGGTTCTTTCATTAAAATGACACATTTAAAAAAAACTGACATTTTCACTCCCAGACGCTGGACCGGACATCCGAAACCAAGGAAGTATAAACGTCAAAATTTTGTCTACCGATCATGAATTCATCATGGTGTCGAAATTTCATTTAAAATGCTTACACAAAATCTTATTTATTTATTTATTTATTTCGTCAATCATAGTAGACTACATCTTAAAAACTATTGGTAACATCACAAATATAGTTATGTAATTATAGTGTTCAATATTTTTCTAAGAGCATTTCGTGACATCGTTAAATCAATAACTTCACAATATTTATTGAAAAGAGTTTTTATAGTGTACGGGTCTACGAAATGATAACTGAACCTTTTTATAAAACTCAGCATACTGTTGGCTCTATTGATGATCTTATTGTAGTGATCAATGAATGTTAACTTAGAATCCATAATTACTCCTAAATCTCTAATTTGATAACACCTTTCTACAACTTGATGTCCAAGAGTGCAGCTGGCATGTTCAGGATTTCTTTTCCTTGTGTAGGATATAATGTTACATTTTTTTACGTTGAGATCAAGAAGACTTTTTTTACACCATATGTAGAAAATGTCAACCTCTTGTTGGAATTGTTGGATGTCTGATTTGTGTTTTATTTCCATATACAATTTCATGTCATCGGCATATATCAATACTTTGAGACGATTCAACACAAGGGTAACGTCGTTAACAAATAAAATGAAGAGCAAAGGGCCTAAATGGGAGCCTTGTGGAACTCCAGATGTCACTTTTACTGGTACAGAAAGGTGTCCCTTAAACCTAACCGTTTGTGTCCTATTCGTCAAATAAGATTCAATCCATCTAAGCAGGCCTGACTCAAATCCCAGTTTTTTTTAATTTGAACATAAGCATGGAAATATCTACTCTGTCAAAAGCTTTACTAAAATCCGTGTATAGAGTTTCCACGAAGTTGCCTCTGTCCATAGACGCAAGAGAGAAATCAACAAATTCAAGTAAGTTGGTAGCCGTAAACCTTCCTTTGTAAAAACCATGTTGGTTACACGTTATGCGATTTTTTACCTGATTAAATATTTTTTGATTTACGAAAGCTTCAAAAAGTTTAGGAATACATGATATTATTGCATTGTCACGATAATTTTTGATGTCAGAACTCTTACCTGACTTGAAAATCGGTATAAAAAAAGATTTTTTCCAGACTGATGGAAATTGTCCGGACGTAAGGGATTAGTTGAAAAGCCAAAACAAGGGTTTTACGAAGGCAAGAGCAAGATTTTTCATAAGTGAGGGTGGAATTCCATCTGGACCTGGACCTTTTGAAGCGTCCAGTTCTTTTAGTGTTGCGAGGTTTTCTTGAACAGTTATTTGCTTAATAGATACGTTATTTATTTGTTCATGCAAGTGCGAGAAATACTCAAAGTCCCTGACTTCGTCGCTATTTTTATAAACGGTTTGAAAAAAACTCGCAAACTTGTTGCAGATTTGCTTTGAGTCAGTACTGGCAAAGTCTTCATATTGCATGCGAGATGGGAAGTTATTAGACTTCATTTTATCGTTTGCAAATTTAAAAAACTGTTTTGGGTCTGATTTAATGTTATTTTCCACCCTTGTGTTGTAGTTCTCATACGCAATAGATATTTTAGTATTCAGTTCATCACATATGTTCAAATATTTGTTTTTTATTTCTCTGGTGAACCAAATAGGATCTTTTGAGCTAACCATTTTCTTTTTTAATTTTGGTACAGTTGCGTCTAAAACACCATACAGTGATGACAAAAAATTATCAACCACTTTGTTCATATCTTATTCATTGAAAGTGCACATTGTATTGAAAACAAACGTTGAGTCGTGATTTTTCACATCTATAAATGTATTTTTTTGAGAATAAGTTAATGAACAATCATGGAACGTTGACTCTATTTCAACTGTTTTAGGGCAAACCAACCAAAGAGTGGGTACCAGAATCACTGGTACCAGAATCAATGAGTGGTAGTTGGAAAATGTATGGAGTTTGACAGTCACAAGAGCCCCCTGTCCGAAACGGAAGTATGAGGATCGTCAGTTTCAACTTCGCGCGAATCAGGCAGGCTCACCAAAAGATTGAACAATTTAACCTTTTTGGCATATGAGCTCGACCGTTTTGATTGTTCGGACTTGAACACGGTTCTTTTGAGAGTCAATGAACTACTAAATACAAGGTGCAATTGCAGTGCTAGTAGCGAACTTAGAGCAAAATAATAGTGACTTTTTCCATTAAAATAGTGACCAAATAGAGACTAAATAGTGACCAAAAGTATACAAAAGAGGGTTTTCAAATTTACCATAAATGAATTGAATTTTATCTGAAATTCATGTCTTTAGAACATAGGATGTGCAATGATTTGTTCTCGTAGAAAAAAAGTCGAAATAAAATCTGTATCATAATTTCACATTAAATGGTTGTAATAACACCTAGTTCAATATATTCGAATACAAGTTTTCGAGTTATAAGTGTTAATGAAAGTACGTGAACGAATGTATGCACTCTCGAATACGCATTGGTGTGTTGGTGGTCTGTCAGTTGTATTTAGTTCTTGAAGTACGATGTAACAAATCCGGAAAGTCGTAGTAAAACGATTTTTGGTCAGTGACTGCCCTTGCACAATATTCAAACATCTCAAATCGTGTGAAGCTAGGCGAGATTTCGTTTATCAAACCATCGAAAAATACAAGGAGACATTCTCTTTGGGGGATCGTTGAAAATCCTGTCGGCCACGATCTGCAAGGATGCCGCAAGTCGTAAAATTGTGACTGTTATGAGGAAGCGTGTCCGGCGAAATGATAACGTTCAGTTTGTAATTCCCACCCATCTGAGTATATCTATTGAATCGGTCCACAATATTTTGGCCGATTCTTTCAGAAAAAGAGGCTCGATAGAGTGAAAATGATACTTCCACAACTCGCTGTTCGCGAGTTCATTGTTTCTGATGAGAAACTATTTGTCCTGGAGTGTAACTGGTTACACAAAACAATCGAATGTGGGCAGCAGCAAGAGACAACATTTCAGCCAACGGAGCTCTTCCGTGATACGCGTTTGGAGTCTAGCCAGCAACTGACGTGTCTCATCGCTTGCGCCGCTGTAGATATAATAAGTCGTTATACACTGTGTGCGTGAAGAGATCACTCTCTCAGTTACAAAAATAAACTCCCACTGGGCAGTGTGTGTAGTTCATCGTTGGCGTGCTGAGATACGGGAACACAATAGTAGAGGGTGATTCGACTTTGGTTTAGAACTAGTTATACCTTTCCCAGTAGTTGATTTGGCCAAAACACCTTGCCGGAGACAACGGAGATTGCGGGTTCGAGTCCCGTCTGGACGAGGGAAAATTTTTTTCTAAGCCTAAAGGTCACACCTTCCATTCCCGTTCATTTTCGCATCCTCGCAAACTGCATACATTGCCCGCTTTACTAAACTTAAAACATTTCAGAGTTCTAAAGGAGTGTTCCTCGGTTGCAGAGTACAGCTTTAGTGATGGTCTCGGGAGCAATTTGCAAGCGAGTAAACCTCTGATCTGCTCTCCTCTGATTTTCATTTACAAAGACTTTGAATTTAATGCTGTTTATTATAAAACGGTAGTTTTGGAAAAAAACGTTATCCCGTGTCTTCGAAAACTCTTCAAAGCTCATTACTAGGGGAACTGCTCCATTATTCATCTCAGCCCATATATTCATCTCATACAACATGAAAACACAATTGAGAACAGAAAAAAAAAACGCATATTTTCTAACTGAATCGATCTGCTAATCCATGGAATGGATTCTTCTCAGTTCACTTCAGATTTCTCATAAAGTAGAATCCTCAAAAACTCACTTAAAAGCTCTAAATTTGTTATAATAGTCAGGCATCTGCACTCGAAAACTCATTTATTTCAATCACCTACCTCAGAAAACAAAATCCGCGCATTGTTCTGTAGGGCTACAACGGGACTCGTTCAGCAGGCAACCAAAGTTTTTCTCATCACTAACGGACTATTTTTTATTTTAATCACTCAAAAAAATCACTCACTACACTAAGAATACTTTAATCTTTGAAATGTTCACCTCAAATTTCCAAAAAACAGCTTGAATTAGCCGAAATATATGAGATGAATTTCTACAATTCCTAAATTTCAACTGTATGTATTTTCATCTGTTTTCACTGCCTTGAAGAAAATCAAAAGTTGCCTAATCGGTTTCTTTTAATACGAACAAATCATACTGAGATTGTTGAATTATTCCGACATAATTGACATAAATGGACAGCACTGCTGTGGTTACCTAGGTTACCATATTTGCACGTAAACAACTACAGCGGATATCTAGGTAACCTACTACGACGGGCTGCGGCTACGTTCATTCATGATAATGTGATTCATTCATGGTTAACAGTGCACTGCAGAGTGATGAATATGGGGGCGTCGTGAGATGAATAATTGAGCAGTGATTTAAGTTTTGAGATGGATATGGAAGCGTTGTGCAAAATGGTTTGTTTCACAAAGTTCAGGATAAATCTAGCTAAGTTTACTAAATATACAATACTGAACGGTTCTATAAGAGCACGTAAGCATATTTTGTTTATTTGTTCAATGATTTCATGAAAATTTGTTGTTTAATCCGTGCATTCTTTGTGAATATCGTCTTAATGAGATGAATAATGGAGCAGTTCCCCTATATGTTCCAGCAAGATGGTGCATCAGCGCATACTGCGAACTTGACTCAAGGTCGGTATAGGGACAATTCGAGGGACTTTTTGAATAGAAATGAATTGCCGTTAAGTTCACCTGATCTCAACTCAATAAACTTTTGTTTACAAAATCTCCAACTTGTGAAGCGGTTATCCAGAAAATCTGGGATGAAATCTGGGAATCCGTGCCGCCTGTGACAGCTTCGAAAAGCGTTTAAAGTTGGTTACGCTAACTTAGGAAGGGGTTTTTCAAAATATATTAAAAATAGCACTGTTCGTTCCGAAAATCTGCAAAAACAATACTAAGCCTGTTTGTCCCATCAATGATTTTCCACGCATGTTTAACCTACTTGACATTTTCTAATCAAATTCGTCCCACTAAACACTCGTTTACTTGATCTGGAGCAAGGGACAAATATGCGTAGAACGGGTTATCATTATGGAATTTCGAAATGGTATCTGGTAAACACCGGTAGGTTCGGATGATTGAAAGCAAAATCCTACGAATTGAGACCTAAACACGACTATGCACAATATAAGCTCTAAATTTTTGAATCCACTTCAACCAGGAGGAACAGTTGATTTGAGACAAGCAAATCAAACTACAAACGTAATTTAACGCACAACACCGATTAGAGACGCGAGTAGCTTGTAGAATAAACTTTTACATTCCTTTGCAGCTCTTAGACAATTCGTTCGTAACTATTCTGCACTGTTCACTTCGATGAGAAATTTGAAAACATTGCCTGGCATGAAACTTCTATGATGGAAAAGTTAACAAAAATGCCTTACAAACCGAACTGTCCAAATATCTTGTAAATGAGAAGCAAGCTTTCTAAAGTATGTTGCAATACAACAATAGTTAATTTATACATTTAAAGCTAAAAAAGTGACTTTAGTGACCATTTTGTCGAAAAAAAGTGACTTTAGTGACTTTTTAGCGTAAATAGTGACTTTAGAGCGGGGGCCCAGTGTGGTTGGTAACGTCTCCGCCAACCACGCTCGACGCCTGGGTTCAAATCCCACCGCCGACATAGGTGTCGATGGTTGTGAGGTGGCGTGATCCACTCACAACCAACCCAACTGGTCTAGATTCAATCCTAGCCGACACCGGGAAATTTTCTGAGGCGAAAAATCTCTGGAATCACGCCTTCCATCGCATGAGAAAGTAAAGCCGTTGGCGCCGGTCCGTTAATAAACGGGTCGTGAGTTAGGGTCCTGGGTGTGGAGTCGCCTCCCTGGGCGTCGGTGATTGGCCACAACAGTGGCGGGACTAGACCGACGGAAAATAAGCGAGAATAAAAAAAAATAGTGACTTTCTAGTGACTAGGCTCAAAATAGTGAAAAAGTCACTAAAAAGTGACTCGCTACTAGCCCTGCAATTGTTCTTAACAAACAAAAATTGATTGACATCGGTAAAATAAAAAGACTGGAGACTATTCAATAATGCTTATTGCGTAAATTTCAGATTTTTCTTCTGGTTTTTTGTACCTAGTATCAATCAAATGTATGAGAAAATTGCGTGGTGGGGCAATGCAAACACGTGGGGGGGGCTCAGCCACCCCTAGCCCCCCCCCCCCCCGGTATTTACGGGCCTGGATTAATCACGCTCAAATCATTGACACGAAACACACTCCCGACAATTATGTTCTCGATAGTTTAATCATTAATGAATATAGTACAATTATAAATTTTTCTATTCTATCCTGATTAAAATACGCAGGCTTTATTTTCAAACCTGAACTAAGCATAAACTTGATCAAAGAGATACATAAGAAGCAAAAACATAATGATTGTTCTTTTGGGTCTACTACGAAAGGCTGAAACTCAAAAGGCTGAAACACGAAGGGCTGAAATCCGAAAGGCTGAAAAACACGAAAGGCTGAATCACGAAAAGATGAAAAATCATAAGGCTGAAATTCACAAAGTTCATTTCTAAAAAACACTCGCGGCCTGCAGCCGACTCGATTGTCTGAGATGTATGCTGTCCTTACTCGCTATCGCTCGTTCGGACTATACTAGGGGATCACCCCTACGAGTCAGTAGACCTAGGAAAACGAACGAACCTATACAGAGATGACTTTTGCGGGGGGGGGGCTGCCCCCCCGCAGTGGCCAGCGCTTCCGACGGCGGGTTGCCGGCGCACACTCGCGGCCTTCGGCCGTCTCGCCCTGAATAATCTAGGAAACGTGTACAAGAGTCAGGTGCGTATAGATTCAAATGTTGCCGAAAATTAATTTTCCATTGCACAAACCAATTAATACTCAAACATTGAACTCTGTCACCTTATAAAGACTTGCTATCCATCTGTCCGAATTTTTCAACGATTATGATTCAAGTTACAAAAGTTTCAGCCTTTCATGTTTCAGCCTTTTGTTCATTCAGCCTTTTGTGCATTCAGCCTTTCGTTTTGATACATACTTTTCAGCCTTTCGGGGTTCAGCCTTTTGAGTTTCAGCCTTTCGTTACTAACCCGTTACTTTAGCGTTATCGAAAGAGACGCTTGTACATTAAAATTAGACACATCCTGTCAGACGAACAAGGGATTTAATTTTATCTGGTTAAAGGTTAAATCTGGTTAAAGAAACACTCATATTGGGTGGTATTTGGTCATTTTCGGATCGGATTTGGTCGGAAGCCGCCATCTTACGATTCAAAATGTTGTCTGAGGTCGATTTGTGACTTCAGTGCGTCATAACAATCCCGGAAATACCCATATTGGGTGGTATTTGGTCATTTGCCGCTGTTTTTCAGAAACCGAAAGTCGCCATCTTGGATTTCAGAATGGTATTAGGAGACAATTTTTGGCCTCTGAGCGTCAATTTGGTTGAAGAAACATTCATATTAGGTGGTAGTTGGTCATTTTCGGCTGTTTTCCAGACACCGGAAGTCGCCATCTTACAATTCAAATTGTTGTTTGAGGTCGATTTGTGGCTTCAGTGCATCGTAACAATCCCGGAAATACCCATATTGGGTGGTATTTGGTCATTTACGCTGTTTTTCAGTAACCCTATATACAAAATTTCACGCCGATGGGTTCTGTAGTTACCAAGCCTATATGAATCAGACAGACAGACAGACAGAGCTGCATTTTTATATGTTTAGAAGATATATATCTTCTAAACATATAAAAATGCAGCTCTGTCTGTCTGTCTGATTCATATAGGCTTGGAAACTACTGAACCGATCGGCGTGAAATTTTGTATATAGGGGTTTCAGGGGCCGAGAAAGGTGACTAAGATAGTTTGAGATCCCTCCCTCATCTGGAAGGGAGGAGTCCCATACAAATGAAACACAAATTCATGCACATCTCGAAAGCTAACCAAACAAATGAAACCAAATTTGGTATGTGGATGTTTCAAGGAGTGACAAATATGTTCATATTGGTTCGACACCCTTTCCTTCTCTGGAAGGGAGGGGTTCCATACAAATTAAATACAAATTTCTGCATATCTCAAGAACTAACCAAGTAAATGGAACCAAATTTGGTGGGTGGATGTTTCTAGGGGTAACAAATACAGTAATCACCCGATTATATCAGTACCCGATTTTATCTGCCCCCGATTTTATCACATTTTTCACCCGATTTTATCATAATAAAACATTTTATTAAAAAAATGTCAGGGTGAACTGATTTTCTATTACGCTTCAATATTTTAGATTTTTTTCATAATTCGGTGTAGAATAACATCATTCTGGATGTAGTTTACATTAAAAATTCAACCGATGCACAATGTTACATTTTGCTGTTTTCGTGCGAATAATTGAATAGTGACACAAATGTTTATTATAACCGTATAATATGTTCGGAGAAGTTTCAAAATATTTTAAAACGCATCTTTTGATGTAGAAAGCTGGGTGATCAATCCTCCTAAAAGTGAGATAGAATATTTACTTTTTCATTAGATAAAGATAGACGCTTGGTGTATTAGGTGATCTCAAAACAAGAAACTTTACAAAAGACATCATGTTTCTATCTCTCACATATTGCAAGCAACATAAAGTTTTCTATGAGAAGGCATTAAAAATCGTAATTTACATTTTAGGATTTTTCTGGTCGCAATATGTGAGAGATATCAGCATGCTGTCTTCGGCAAAGTTTAGTGTTGTGAGAACATCTAATATTTTGCTGATGGTACTGCGCTACAAAAAAGCAAGCACACTAAAGTCACTTTTTACGCGGGGGATACATGCCGCGTAAAAAAAACCGCGAAAATTCCGGAATCCGTGTAAATTCCGGAATCCGCGTAAATTCCGGAATCCGCGTAAAAAACGCGTAAAAAACCCGCGTAAAAAACCGCGTAAAAAGCGACCTTAGTGTAATTCATTTTATCAATTCAAACAAAAACATGAACGAATAAAAACTTAATTGTAATTTATTTGCAACTTCACATCGATTTTTTTAGGTTTTTTATTTATTTAGGTTTGTTCAGAGAGCTTCGTAGCTTCGTAGCCGCAAGGTTACAGAGTCCGCTTTGATAAGCGAGTGGTCGTGGGTTCGAATCTTAGTAGAATCAGGTCATGTGGTTGTCAAAGGACTTTAACATGGGTTCATTCTCAGGCTCTCTACTACATACCCTTCCTTCAAGCTGAATTCTATAGTACCCTTGCTGACTTTCATCCTAACAAAAAAGTCCCTCTTATAATAAAACTGTTCTGAGTAACGTATAATAGTTCTCTTCAGGGAATTGTAATTATAACGCGGTCTTGGCTGGAGGAACGAGGTTTCGATACGACTCCTCCTCTTGACAAAAATATAAGTCCTACTTATAATAAACCTGACCAGAGGTGAAGCATTGAGTGCCTCTTCAGGGAATTGTGATTGTGACGCGGTGTTGGTAGGAGGAACGAGGTTCGATAAGACTCCTTTGACAAAATAAGTCCTTCTTATAATAAAACTGATTTGAGAAATATTTACCCTCTACAGGGAATTGTGATTGGCGATATTGGCACGAGGAACGAGGTTTCAATAAGACTCTTTCCTCTTGATATAATAAGTACCTCTTAGAATAAACCTGGCCAGAGAGGAACGTTAGGTGTAGCCTCAGTTCAGGAAATTGTAATTTGGCAATATTGGTAGGATAGAAAAGAGGCTCGGTATAGTAGAGCAGTAAGCTTGAAATGAAAGGGTAAACTCTCACACACAAGCACGGATGTGAATAAAAAAAAGCGTATCATTCACTTCAATAGTAATACTTCCAATAATATGAAGTGCGGAGTACAGAAAACACCTGGGCAATATCACAATAGATCAAAATGTCTCTGGTCGCAGTGATGAGTCCACACAGAGAAAAAAAAACATGAACGAATAAAAAACTTAATTGTAATTTATTTGCAACTTCACATCGATTTTTTTTAGGGATTTCAGGGGTTTTTAGGGTTTTTTTAGGGATTTCAGAATGGCATTAGGAGACAATTTTTGGCCTCTGAGCGTCAATCTGGTTGAAGAAACATTCATATTAGGTGGTAGTTGGTCATTTTCGGCTGTTTTCCAGACACCGGAAGTCGCCATCTTACAATTCAAATTGTTGTTTGAAGTCGATTAGTGGCTTCAGCGCATCATAACAATTCCGGAAAAACCCATATTGGGTGGTATTTGGTCATTTGCGCTGTTTTACAGTAACCGGAAGTCGCCATATTGGATTTCAAAATGGCATTTGTAAACAATTTCTGGCCTCTGAGCGGCAATCTGGTTGAAGATACACTCATATTGGGTGGTATTTGGTCATTTTAGGATCGGATTTGATCGGAAGCCGCCATCTTACAATTCAAAATGTTGTCTGAGGTCGATTTGTGGCTTCAGTGCGTCATAACAATCCCGGAAATACCCATATTGGGTGGAATTTGGTCATTTGCCGCTGTTTTTTAGAAGCCGAAAGTCGCCATCTTGGATTTCAGAATGGCATTAGGAGACAATTTTTGGCCTCTGGGCGTCAATCTGGTTGAAGAAACATTCATATTGGGTGGTATTTGGTCATTTTTGGCTGGTTTCCAGACACCGGAAGTCGCCATCTTACAATTCAAATTGTTGTTTGAGGTCGATTTGTGGCTTCAGTGCATCATAACAATCCCGGAAATACCGTGAAACGGGGCGAATAGAAACAGTCTGCGATATATCTTGCAGTGTACAAAAAATACTATAATGTATAGAATGAATATAAAAGTTTTAAAACATAGGTCTTGCATCCCTTCAACGTCCATTTTGATAAAATAAGTAATTCATTGTTTTATTGAAAAAAATGTTGCATGTTTCTATTCACCCCGCAATGGGGCGAATAGAAACACTCGCCAATAAAATACGTTTTCCTTGTTCTGATAGAAAATTTTAGTTTTAATTTGAAGAAAACAGAATGCATCATATTTATTGATATAAGAGGCAAGAAAACGATATAATATATCAAAATAGTGGAAATATTCGGTTTGTTACTTCGTGTTTGTTATCTTATGAATGAATATGTTCTATTAGAGTCCTTATTAAGAACAAAAGGACTCGGGGTTCGGTCAAGCATTTCCACCGGTCTGGCATCTTCCGGTGTTTCATCTAGGGCACGACATCCGGGAACATTTTGTCTTGGTGGAACTAAAACCTTGATTCATATCTCTCGGGTCAGTCCATGTCGAGCATTATGCAGCAGATAAATCCGACTTTCATCACGTTTTTGGAACACAGATCGACTTGAACTGTCCTACAGTACGGTCGCATTTTACCAACAGCTCGAGGCTAAGTCTTAGACTACCGAGAGATATTGAAATTTTGTTTTTCGCTTTCAACAGGCAATCTTCTTGAAAGACTACCTGTTGAAACGCAAAGTAATAAATTTGTTTTGAAAGTTAACGAGTGTTTAGTGAGTAAATTTGGTTTGAGATATTTCTACTTAAATTCTATAGTAAAGTGAAAGTGTAGTGAAGTTTTCTAGCTATGCCTGGAAAAAATAAAAAAGCTCGCTTTGATGCGGCTTCAAGGAAACGTGAGGCATCTCCTCCAAGTGACACTGAAATTTCGACTAACAGGTATGATATTCTTTCTTTCGTTGGGGATCAAGAAATTTAAACTTCTCATAGTGAGCATAAAGCCGTTATGAAGAAGGTTAAAGTTCCACCTATTGTGGTATTTGTAGCAAATTTTAAAGCATTTCGATCAGAGCTTTCATCGTTTCTGTCGGATGTGAAAGTTAATTTTCAAATTGGCCGCCAAGGCGAAATTCGTATTTTTGCCGAATCTCTTGATGGCCATAAACATCTTTTGCAGTATTTAACTGAAAAGATGTATAAATTTTATTCTTTTGATGCCAAAAACGAGAGACCGTTTAAGGCTGTTTTGAAAGGTCTTTCAAATGACCAAACTATTGAGGAAATTAAAGAATTTCAAGGGAGATTTGCAAAAACTCACAAGAAATAAATCTAAATTTTTAATCATCGGTGATTTTAATGCGAAACATCGATCTTGGAATAATGCTCAAAGCAATTCCAATGGAAAAATATTGTTTAATGATTGCTCGGCTGGATTTTATTCAGTTTTATTTCCAAATGGTCCTACATGTTATACTTCCATTAGGAATCCATCTACAATTGATTTGGTACTAACAAATCAAAGTCATTCATGCAGTGATTTATTAACTCATGCTGACTTTGATTCTGATCATCTTCCCATAACATTTTCTATTACCCATGAAACTTTTTTTAATCCCACTAGATCTGTGTTAAATTATCACAAGACTAATTGGGATAGATATCGTTCTACGATCGAAGAAAATTTGAATGATGATCTTATTTTACAAAATAGTGCTGACATTGACAGAGCATTAGATAATTTTAGCAGCTTAATACTCAATGCCCGGAATTTATCAGTTCCTAAGGCTCGAGTGAAATTTGATGCGCCAATTATTGACAGTGAACTTCGACTTCTTATACATTTGAAGAACATACGGAGACGTCAATACCAAAGATCTCGTTATCCTGCTTTGAAAATTATTTTTCAAGAATTACAAAAGGAAATTAAACATAGATTCACTCTCTTGCGAAATGAGAATTTCATGAGAGAAGTTGAACAACTAAAACCTTATTCAAAACCTTTCTGGAAGCTTTCGAAGGTTCTTAGGAAGCCTTCCAAACCAATTCCAGTCCTTAAAGACGGTGATTGCATTTTTCTAACGAATGAACAAAAATCTCAAAGACTTGCTCAGCAGTTTGAGAGTGTTCATAACTCCAATTTGAACGTAGTAAGTTCTATTGAAAATGAAGTAAACCAAAAGTATGATCAGATCACCACCCACGAATTTCTTTCTGAAGAGGTATTGGAAACAAACTTGAATGAGGTACGAACTATTCTCAAAAAATTCAAAAACATGAAAACACCAGGAGATGATGGGATTTTCTATATTCTCATCAAAAGACTTCCCGAAAACTCTTTAAATTTCTTGGTAAAAATTTTTAACAGATGCTTTGCAATAGCAGCTTTTTTCCTACGAAATAGAAAAATGCCAAAGTCACTCCAATTTTAAAACCGGAAAGAATCCAGCTGAAGCATCAAGTTATCGACCAATTAGTTTACTTTCCTCTATTAGTAAACTTTTTGAAAGAATAATTCTCAATAGAATGATAACACATATTAATGAGAACTCAATTTTTGCAAATGAGCAGTTTGGTTTTCGCCATGGGCATTCCACTACTCATCAGTTACTTAGAGTAACAAATATGATTCGAACTAATAAATCTGAAGGCTATTCGACTGGAGCAGCTCTACTAGATATAGAAAAGGCATTCGACAGTGTTTGGCATAAAGGTTTAATAGCTAAAATGTCAAATTTCAGTTTTCCGCTTTACCTTACAAAAATGATACAAAGTTATTTAACTGACCGCACTCTTCAGGTTAACTATCTAAATGGTAAATCTAATAGATTGCCTGTTAAAGCTGGTGTGCCTCAGGGGAGTATCTTGGGCCCAATCTTATATAACATTTTTACTTCTGATCTTCCTGATTTACCACCAGGCTGTGAGAAATCTCTGTTTTGTGACGATACAAGCATTTCCGCAAAAGGAAAAAGCCTTCGTGCTATATGCAGTCGGCTACAAAAAAGTTTAGATATATTTTCTTCATACTTGCAGAAATGGAAGATTTCCCCTAATGCTTCTAAAACACAGTTAATTATTTTTCCTCATAAGCCAAGAGTTTCATTTCTCAAACCCACCCATAACCACGTTTTTAAGATGAACGGTGTGGTCTTAAATTGGTCTGATCAAGTTAAATACTTAGGGCTAATTTATGATAAGAATCTTACTTTCAAGGAGCACATTGAAAATATCCAGTCAAAGTGCAATAAGTATATCAAATGTTTATATCCTCTTATCAACAGGAATTCTAGACTTTGTCTCAAGAATAAACTGTTAATTTACAAACAAATTCTTAGGCCAGCAATGTTATATGCAGTTCCCATCTGAACAAGTTGTTGTAAAACCAGGAAGAAGACACTTCAAAGGATTCAGAATAAACTTTTGAAAATGATTTTGAAGCGTCCTCCCTGGTTTAGCACGAACGAGCTACATAGGCTCACTAATGTAGAAACATTAGAAAATATGTCAAGCCAAATTATCTGCAAATTCCGACAAAAATCGTTGCAATCCTCAATTGCAACGATTAGCTCACTTTATAGTCAGTAAGATAGTTTTAAGTTTATTTTAAGTTTTGTTTTATTCCTTTTTTTCCTTGACAATAATTTTTCCTACAATTACATTAACCTAACTGCGAAAGCTAATAACATTCAATAATATAAAAAAGCGTACAAATATATAATAGTGTTGAAATGTCACCATTTGTCACCACACACAATATTAATTCTGAATAGATATCAGTACATAAATAAATCATTACAAACATTCCCCCCCCCCCCTATAAAAAAAAAATCACGTTTTTGGAAACTGGCGTGGTTGACTACTGGATTGAAGACCTTTAGACTTCAACATCCGATTTATCACAGAGTAGTTGATTCTATATTTCGTAACCGCTTGAAAAGGAAACAGTTTTTTTGCGTTTTTGGACTTTTTTGTTGGTAAGTCCTGACCATGATGGGCTGAAAATGCACCAAACATGTTCCAGACATCATTCTACATAAAAAACATTATAGCATTTCTCAAATCCACATGTTTTGGTATGAAAACTAGCCGCTACGGCGTTGTTTCTATCCGCCCCGTCAATCTGAGAACCGCGAGTTTTCCATGAAACATAGGTAACGTGGTGATGAATACCTTACGGCAATCCTTTAATTCACAGTAAAAACTTGAAATGCTTAACTACCGACCCAGTATATCACACGAACAAGTTCTAAGTGGAGCAGAATGGCTTCCACAGACAAAGTTTTTTGGTACTCGGAAACGTTCAGAATTTGAGCCCCCATTTTGCATTTTTTAAGCAAACCGACAGTAGTGCTGCTAACCCAAAAATGAGATTGCAGGACTTGTTTACTATTGAACTATCCAAGAAAATATTCCATGCATGGTTTTTAAATGTAATCGAATACTTAAAATTGCATTTTTCAAGTTCGGAAGTTTTATTTCTATTCGCCCCACTGTTTCTATTCGCCCCGTTCCATTTGGTGGTATTTGGTCATTTGCGCTGTTTTTCAGTAACCGGAAGTCGCCCTCTTGGTTTTCAAAATGGCATTTGTAAACAATTTCTGACCTCTGAGCGTCAATCTGGTTAAAGAAACACTCATATTGGGTGGTATTTGGTCATTTTCGGATCGGATTTGGTCGGAAGCCGCCATCTCACAATTCAAAATGTTGTCTGAGGACGATTTGTGGCTTTAGTGCGTCATAACAATCCCGGAAATACCCATATTGGGTGGTATTTGGTCATTTGCCGCTGTTTTTCAGAAACCGAAAGTCGTCATCTTGGATTTCAGAATGGCATTAGGAGACAATTTTTGGCCTCTGAGCGTCAATTTGGTTGAAGAAACATTCATATTAGGTGGTAGTTGGTCATTTTCGGCTGTTTTCCAGACACCGGAAGTCGCCATCTTACAATTCAAATTGTTGTTTGAGGTCGATTTGTGGCTTCAGCGCATCATAACAATCCCGGAAATGCCCATATTGGGTGGTATTTGGTCATTTGCGCTGTTTTTCAGTATCCGGAAGTCGCCATCTTGGATTTCAAAATGGCATTTGTAAACAATTTCTGGCCTCTGAGCGGCAATCTGGTTGAAGAAACACTCATATTGGGTGGTATTTGGTCATTTTCGGATCGGATTTGGTCGGAAGCCGCCATCTTACAATTCAAAATGTTGTCTGAGGTCAATTTGTGGCTTCAGTGCGTCATAACAATCCCGGAAATACCCATATTGAGTGGTATTTGGTCATTTATCGCTGTTTTTCAGAAGCCGAAAGTCGCCATCTTGGATTTCAGAATGGCATTAGGAGACAATTTTTTGGCCTCTGAGCGTCAATCTGGTTGAAGAAACATTCATATTGGGTGGTATTTGGTCATTTTCGGCTGTTTTCCAGACACCGGAAGTCGCCATCTTACAATTCGAAATGTTGTCTCAGGTCGATAAGTGGCTTCAGTGCATCATAGCAATTCCGGAAATACCCATGTTGGGTGGTATTTGGTCATTTGTCGCTATTTTTCAGAAACGGGCAGTCGCAATCTTGGATTTCGAAATGGTATTTGGAGTCATGCCAGAAGAATGAAGGGTGTCGAAACATTATGGACATGTTTGTTACACCTAAAAACATTCACCTGCAAAATTTGGTTATATTTGCTTGATTGGTTCTCGAGCTGTGCGTAAAAACAATCACCTGCCAAATTTGGTTCCATTTAGTTGGTTAGTTCTCGAAATAAGCAGAAATTTGTGTTTCATTTGTTATGAACCCCTCCCTCACAGAAGAAGGAGGGGAGTCTAACCACTATGGACATACTTGTTACCTCTAAAAACATTCACATACCAAATTTGGTTGTGTTTGGTTGATTGGTTCTCAAGCTGTGCGAAATTCGTGTTTCATTTGTATGGGACCCCTACCTTGTAGAAGAGGGAGGGGTGTCAAACCATAATGGATATATTTGTTACCCCTGAAAACATCCACCTACCAAATTTGGTTCTGCTTATTTAGTTAGTTCTCGAGATGTGCGAAATTTGTGTTTCATTTGTATAGGCCCCTCCTTTCCAGAAGAGGAAAGGGTGTCGAATCAACATGGACATATTTGCTACTCCTAAAAACATCCACCTACCAAATTTGGTTCTGCTTATTTGGTTAGTTCTCGAGATGTGCGAAATTTGTGTTTCATTTGTATAGGCCCCTCCTTTCCAGAAGAGGAAAGGGTGTCGAATCAACATGGACATATTTGCTACTCCTAAAAACATCCACATGCCAAATTTGGTTCCATTTACTTGGTTAGTTCTCGAGATGTGCAGAAATTTGTGTTTCATTTGTATGGGACCCCTCCCTTCCAGAGGAGAGAAGGGTGTCGAATCAACATGGACATATTTATTACTCCTAAAAACATCCAGTTGCCAAATTTGGTTCCATTTGCTTGGTTAGTTTTCGAGATGTGCAGAAATTTGTGTTTCATTTGTATGGAACCCCTCCCTTCCAGAAGAGGGAAGGGTGTCGAATCAACATGGACATATATTTTACTCCTAAAAACATCAACATGCCAAATTTGGTTCCATTTGCTTGTTTAGTTTTCGAGATGTGCAGAAATTTGTGTTTCATTTGTATGCAATTGTATCCCTTGCAGAAGAGGGAGGGGTCTCGAACTATCTTAGTCACCTTTCCCGGCCCCTAAAACCCCTATATACAAAATTTCACGCCGATCGGTTCAGTAGTTTCCAAGCCTATATGAATCAGACAGACAGACAGACAGAGCTGCATTTTTATATGTTTAGATAAGTGGAATCGCGCAAGATTTTTTTTCCCGTAAATCTGGTTTTCCGGGTATATATTCCGAAAAAAAAAACAAACTGCGAATGTGCGTATCGTTGAAAGGAAGCAGGGATAAAAACTTTATAATTTCTGCCTTACAGTGACGAACCCGCGATTCGACCAATTCAATATTCATTAAACGAATGATCAAAAGAGCAAGAGAAGCCATGTAAGGTCGAGTGATGGAATACAACGATTCTATGACACTTATTAGAGCCATTTACACAACGATCGAACAACTTAAACCAGAAGAGAGTTTTTAAAAGTTCTAATCTGAAGCAACAAATCCACTGAAGGAATTACCGCGTTAGAAACCCAGCTTCGAGAGTCGCCTCATTCAAAATCGACGATACTGAGAGATTCGCGAAGAGAGTGGAGCGATTCAACCGTAAGCCTGAATTCTAAATTTTACGATTCGCATTGTTTGATCAATGTTTATGTCCGGTTTTATTTCGAACCGAACTGGAACATAGTTATCCGGGCCAGGTAACGGACTGGGTTATGCTTCCGAGGTGTGGAAAAGTCTGGCCAAAATAAATTGAACTAAACATAAACATGAATCACAAGAAGCATACTGCAGGGAGTTTGGTTACTGGCTGAAAATTTAATATTTGTAAAAACTAGTTTTGTGTGTCATTTTTTGCCCACGATTTTTTCAATCCAAGAAATCAAAAAGTGGAAAACAAAAACTACTGGGAAAACTTGTCAAATTTTGCAGCAAAACTTGTTTTGTATTGTTCTTATATAATCAAACATATGAAACTGTGATTGGTTCTTTCATTAAAATGACACATTTAAAAAAAACTGTCATTTTCACTCCCAGACGCTGGACCGGACATCCGAAACCAAGGGAGTATAAACGTCAAAATTTTGTCTACCGATCATGAATTCATCATGGTGTCGAAATTTCATTTAAAATGCTTACACAAAATCTTATTTATTTATTTCGTCAATCATAGTAGACTACATCTTAAAAACTATTGGTAACATCACAAATATAGTTATGTAATTCTAGTGTTCAATATTTTTCTGAGAGCATTTCGTGACATCGTTAAATCAATAACTTCACAATATTTATTGAAAAGAGTTTTTATAGTGTACGGGTCTACGAAATGATAACTGAACCTTTTTATAAAACTCAGCATACTGTTGGCTCTATTGATGATCTTATTGTAGTGATCAATGAATGTTAACTTAGAATCCATAATTACTCCTAAATCTCTAATTTGATAACACCTTTCTACAACTTGATGTCCAAGAGTGCAACTGGCATGTTCAGGATTTCTTTTCCTTGTGTAGGATATAATGTTACATTTTTTTACGTTGAGATCAAGAAGACTTTTTTTACACCAAATGTAGAAAATGTCAACCTCTTGTTGGAATTGTTGGATGTCTGATTTGTGTTTTATTTCCATGTACAATTTCATGTCATCGGCATATATCAATACTTTGAGACGATTCAACACAAGAGTAACGTCGTTAACAAATAAAATGAAGAGCAAAGGGCCTAAATGGGAGCCTTGTGGAACTCCAGATGTCACTTTTACTGGTACAGAAAGGTGTCCCTTAAACCTAACCGTTTGTGTCCTATTCGTCAAATAAGATTCAATCCATCTAAGCAGGCCTGACTCAAATCCCAGTTTTTTTAAATTGAACATAAGCATGGAAATATCTACTCTGTCAAAAGCTTTAATAAAATCCGTGTATAGAGTTTCCACGAAGTTGCCTCTGTCCATAGACGCAAGAGAGAAATCAACAAATTCAAGTAAGTTGGTAGCCGTAAACCTTTCTTTGTAAAAACCATGTTGGTTGCACGTTATGCGATTCTTTACCTGATTAAATATTTTTTGATTTACGATAGCTTCAAAAAGTTTAGGAATACATGATATTATTGCAATGCCACGATAATTTTTGATGTCAGATCTCTTACCTGACTTGAAAATCGGTATAAGAAAAGATTTTTTCCAGACTGATGGAAATTGTCCGGACGTAAGGGATTAGTTGAAAAGCCAAAACAAGGGTTTTACGAAGGCAAGAGCAAGATTTTTCATAAGTGAGGGTGGAATTCCATCTGGACCTGGACCTTTTGAAGCGTCCAGTTCTTTTAGTGTTGCGAGGTTTTCTTGAACAGTTATTTGCTTAATAGATACGTTATTTATTTGTTCATGCAAGTGCGAGAAATACTCAAAGTCCCTGACTTCGTCGCTATTTTTATAAACGGTTTGAAAAAAACTCGCAAACTTGTTGCAGATTTGCTTTGAGTCAGTACTGGCAAAGTCTTCATATTGCATGCGAGATGGGAAGTTATTAGACTTCATTTTATCGTTTGCAAATTTAAAAAACTGTTTTGGGTCTGATTTAATGTTATTTTCCACCCTTGTGTTGTAGTTCTCATACGCAATAGATATTTTAGTATTCAGTTCATCACATATGTTCAAATATTTGTCCAAATTTCCTTGGTCTTTAAGTTTTCTGTAAGTTTTATGAGCTTTTTGTTTCCTATTCTTTAAATTTTTTATTTCTCTGGTGAACCAAATAGGATCTTTTGAGCTAACCATTTTCTTTTTTAATTTTGGTACAGTTGCGTCTAAAACACCATACAGTGATGACAAAAAATTATCAACCGCTTTGTTCATATCTTATTCATTGAAAGTGCACATTGTATTGAAAACAAACGTTGAGTCTTGATTTTTCACATCTATAAATGTATTTTTTTGAGAATAAGTTAATGAACAATCATGGAACGTTGACTCTATTTCAACTGTTTTAGGGCAAACCAACCAAAAAGTGGATACCAGAATCACTGGTACCAGAATCAATGAGTGGTAGATGGAAAATGTATGGAGTTTGACAGTCACAAGAGCCCCCTGTCCGAAACGGAAGTATGAGGATCGTCAGTTTCAACTTCGCGCGAATCAGGCAGGCTCACCAAAAGATTGAACAATTTAACCTTTTTGGCATATGAGCTCGACCGTTTTGATTGTTCGGACTTGAACACGGTTCTTTTGAGATTCAATGAACTACTAAATACAAGGTGCAATTGCAGTGCTAGTAGCGAACTTGGAGCAAAATAATAGTGACTTTTTTCATTAAAATAGTGACCAAATAGAGACTAAATAGTGACCAAAAGTATACAAAAGAGGGTTTTCAGATTTACCATAAATGAATTGAATTTTATCTGAAATTCATGTCTTTAGAACATAGGATGTGCAATGATTTGTTCTCGTAGAAAAAAAGTCGAAATAAAATCTGTATCATAATTTCACATTAAATGGTTGTAATAACACCTAGTTCAATATATTCGAATACAAGTTTTCGAGTTATAAGTGTTAATGAAAGTACGTGAATGTATGCACTCTCGAATACGCATTGGTGTGTTGGTGGTCTGTCAGTTGTATTTAGTTCTTGAAGTACGATGTAACAAATCCGGAAAGTCGTAGTAAAACGATTTTTGGTCAGTGACTGCCCTTGCACAATATTCAAACATCTCAAATCGTGTGAAGCTAGGCGAGATTTCGTTTATCAAACCATCGAAAAATACAAGGAGACATTCTCTTTGGGGGATCGTTGAAAATCCTGTCGGCCACGATCTGCAAGGATGCCGCAAGTCGTAAAATTGTGACTGTTATGAGGAAGCGTGTCCGGCGAAATGATAACGTTCAGTTTGTAATTCCCACCCATCTGAGTATATCTATTGAATCGGTCCACAATATTTTGGCCGATTCTTTCAGAAAAAGAGGCTCGATAGAGTGAAAAGGATACTTCCACAACTCGCTGTTCGCGAGTTCATTGTTTCTGATGAGAAACTATTTGTCCTGGAGTGTAACTGGTTACACAAAACAATCGAATGTGGGCAGCAGCAAGAGACAACATTTCAGCCAACGGAGCTCTTCCGTGATACGCGTTTGGAGTCTAGCCAGCAACTGACGTGTCTCATCGCTTGCGCCGCTGTAGATATAATAAGTCGTTATACACTGTGTGCGTGAAGAGATCACTCTCTCAGTTACAAAAATAAACTCCCACTGGGCAGTGTGTGTAGTTCATCGTTGGCGTGCTGAGATACGGGAACACAATAGTAGAGGGTGATTCGACTTTGGTTTAGAACTAGTTACACCTTTCCCAGTAGTTGATTTGGCCAAAACACCTCGCCGGAGACAACGGAGATTGCGGGTTCGAGTCCCGTCTGGACGAGGGAAATTTTTTTCTAAGCCTAAAGGTCACACCTTCTATTCCCGTTCATTTTCGCATCCTCGCAAACTGCATACATTGCCCGCTTTACTAAACTTAAAACATTTCAGAGTTCTAAAGGAGTGTTCCTCGGTTGCAGAGTACAGCTTTAGTGATGGTCTCGGGAGCAATTTGCAAGCGAGTAAACCTCTGATCTGCTCTCCTCTGATTTTCATTTACAAAGACTTTGAATTTAATGCTGTTTATTATAAAACGGTAGTTTTGGAAAAAAACGTTATCCCGTGTCTTCGAAAACTCTTCAGAGCTCATTACTAGGGGAACTGCTCCATTATTCATCTCAGCCCATATATTCATCTCATACAACATGAAAACACAATTGAAAACAGAAAAAAAACGCATATTTTCTAACTGAATCGATCTGCTAATCCATGGAATGGATTCTTCTCAGTTCACTTTAGATTTCTCATAAAGTATAATCCTCAAAAACTCACTTAAAAGCTCTAAATTTGTTATAATAGTCAGGCATCTGCACTCGAAAACTCATTTATTTCAATCACCTACCTCAGAAAACAAAATCCGCGCATTGTTCTGTACGGCTACAACGGGACTCGTTCAGCAGGCAACCAAAGTTTTTCTCATCACTAGAGGACTATTTTTTATTTTAATCACTCAAAAAAATCACTCACTACACTAAGAATACTTTAATCTTTGAAATGTTCACCTCAAATTTCCAAAAAACAGCTTGAATTTGCCGAAATATATGAGATGAATTTCTACAATTCCTAAATTTCAACTGTATGTATTTTCATCTGTTTTCACTGCCTTGAAGAAAATCAAAAGTTGCCTAATCGGTTTCTTTTAATACGAACAAATCATACTGAGAGTGTTGAATTATTCCGACATAATTGACATAAATGGACAGCACTGCTGTGGTTACCTAGGTTACCATATTTGCACGTAAACAACTACAGCGGATATCTAGGTAACCTACTACGACGGGCTGCGGCTACGTTCATTTATGATAATGTGATTCATTCATGGTTAACAGTGCACTGCAGAGTGATGAATATGGGGGCGTCGTGAGATGAATAATTGAGCAGTGATTTAAGTTTTGAGATGGATATGGAAGCGTTGTGCAAAATGGTTTGTTTCACAAAGTTCAGGATAAATCTAGCTAAGTTTACTAAATATACAATACTGAACGGTTCTATAAGAGCACGTAAGCATATTTTGTTTATTTGTTCAATGATTTCATGAAAATTTGTTGTTTAATCCGTTCATTCTTCGTGAATATCGTCTTAATGAGATGAATAATGGAGCAGTTCCCCTATATGTTCCAGCAAGATGGTGCATCAGCGCATACTGCGAACTTGACTCAAGGTCGGTATAGGGACAATTCGAGGGACTTTTTGAATAGAAATGAATTGCCGTTAAGTTCACCTGATCTCAACTCAATAAACTTTTGTTTACAAAATCTCCAACTTGTGAAGCGGTTATCCAGAAAATCTGGGAATCCGTGCTGCCTGTGACAGCTTCGAAAAGTGTTTGAAGTTGGTTACGCTAACTTAGGGAGGGGTTTTTCAAAATATATTAAAAATAGCACTGTTCGTTCCGAAAATCTGCAAAAACAATACTAAGCCTGTTTGTACCATCAATGATTTTCCACGCATGTTCAACCCACTTGACATTTTCTAATCAAATTCGTCCCACTAAACACTCGTTTACTTGATCTGGAGCAAGGGACAAATATGCGTAGAACGGGTTATCATTATGGAATTTCGAAATGGTATCTGGTAAACACCGGTAGGTTCGGATGATTGAAAGCAAAATTCTACGAATTGAGACCTAAACACGACTATGCACAATATAAGCTCTAAATTTTTGAATCCACTTCAACCAGGAGGAACAGTTGATTAGAGACAAGCAAATCAAACTACAAACGTAATTTCACGCACAACACTGATTAGAGACGCGAGTAGCTTGTAGAATAAACTTTTACATTCCTTTGCAGCTCTTAGACAATTCGTTCGTAACTATTCTGCACTGTTCACTTCGATGAGAAATTTGAAAACATTGCCTGGCATGAAACTTCTATGATGGAAAAGTTAACAAAAATGCCTTACAAACCGAACTGTCCAAATATCTTGTAAATGAGAAGCAAGCTTTCTAAAGTATGTTGCAATACAACAATAGTTAATTTATACATTTAAAGCTAAAAAAGTGACTTTAGTGACCATTTTGTCGAAAAATAGTGACTTTAGTGACTTTTTAGCGTAAATAGTGACTTTAGAGCAGGGGCCCAGTGTGGTTGGTAACGTCTCCGCCAACCACGCTCGACGCCTGGGTTCAAATCCCACCGCCGACATAGGTGTCGATGGTTGTGAGGTGGCGTGATCCACTCACAACCAACCCAACTGGTCTAGATTCAATCCTAGCCGACACCGGGAAATTTTCTGAGGCGAAAAATCTCTGGGATCACGCCTTCCATCGCATGAGGAAGTAAAGCCGTTGGCGCCGGTCCGTTAATAAACGGGTCGTGAGTTAGGGTCCTGGGTGTGGAGTCGCCTCCCTGGGCGTCGGTGATTGGCCACAACAGTGGCGGGACTAGACCGACGGAAAATAAGCGAGAATAAAAAAAAAAATAGTGACTTTCTAGTGACTAGGCTCAAAATAGTGAAAAAGTCACTAAAAAGTGACTCGCTACTAGCCCTGCAATTGTTCTTAACAAACAAAAATTGATTGACATCGGTAAAATAAAAAGACTGGAGACTATTCAATAATGCTTATTGCGTAAATTTCAGATTTTTCTTCTGGTTTTTTGTACCTAGTATCAATCAAATGTATGAGAAAATTGCGTGGTGGGGCAATGCAAACACGTGGGGGGGGGCTCATTTTTTCTCAGATGTGTTATTTTTGGTGTTATTGGTGTTATTTTATCTCAGATGTCTTTTTGAACATTAACTAATATTTTATTGGAAAACAATCACATATCATAGCTTTGAATTTTGATTTGCAGACAAATCGAGCCTAAATATTCATGATTTTGAACGTTTTACTTAGTTTTGTGAATAATATCTACATTTTCAGTAATCAGATACCTACCATTTTTTCTCAAATGTCATTCCTGAACATGAACGAACATTTCATTGAAAAAATCACATGTCATCGCTTTGAATTATGGTTTAGAGACAAATTAAGCCTAAAAATCTTGGTTTTGCATTTTCACGTAGTTTTATTAAAATTATTTAAAATTCAAATGATCAGGTACTTATTATTATCCCTTAATTTCATCTTAAAAAAAAATCACAGATCATAGATTCGAATTTTGATTTAGAGGCAAATTCAGTATGAAAAGTCACGATTTCGCATGTTTCACGAAGTTTTGTGATAAATATCTCGAGTTTTTGTAATCAAATACCTGTTATTTTTACTCGAATGTCTTTCTTGAACATCACCGAACTTTTTAATGAAAAAAAATCACATGTCATCTCAAGTTTTGATTTGGAGACGAATTGAGTATAAAAAGTCATAATTTTGCATGTCTTACGTAGTTTTGTGAATAATATTACAAGTTTTAGTAATTAGCCATTAATTATGTTTCCTCGAATGTCTTTCCTGAACATTAACAAACATTTTAATGAAAAAAGATCTCATGTCATCGCTTTGAATTTTGGTTTAGAGGTAAATTTAGCACAAAAAGTCACAATTTTGCATGTTTTACGTAGTTTTGTGAATAATATCTCAAGTTTTAGTAATCAGATACTAATTTTTTTCTCGAATGTCTTTCCTTAACATTACAAACATTTTAATGAATAAAGAATCACATGTCATTGTTTTGAATTTTGATTTAGACGCAAATTCAGCTTAAAAAGTCATAATTTTGCTTTTTTCTCGTAGTTTTGTGAATAATATCTCAAATTTTAGTAATCAGCTAATAATTATTATTCCTCAAATGTCTTTCCTAAACATCCACTAACATTTTAATGAAAAAAAATCTCATATCATCGCTTCGAATTTTGATTTAGAGGTAAATTCAGTAGAAAAAGTCACAATTTTGCATGTTTTACGTAGTTTTGTGAATAATATCTCAAGTTTTAGTAATCAGATACTAATTTTTTTCTCGAATGTCTTTCCTTAACATTACAAACATTTTAATGAATAAAGAATCACATGTCATTGCTTTGAATTTTGATTTAGACGCAAATTCAGCTTAAAAAGTCATAATTTTGCTTTTTTCTCGTAGTTTTGTGAATAATATCTCAAATTTTAGTAATCAGCTATTAATTATTATTCCTCAAATGTCTTTCCTAAACATTCACAAACATTTTAATGAAAAAAAATCTCATATCATCGCTTCGAATTTTGATTTAGAGGTAAATTCAGTAGAAATAGTCACAATTTTGCATGTTTTACGTAGTAATCATGTTTTACGTAGTAATCAGATACTAATTATTTTCCCTCGAATGTCTTTCCTAAACGTAACAAACATTTTAATGAAAAAAGAATCACATGTCATCGCTTTGAATTTTGATTTAGAGGCAAATTCAGCTTGAAAAGTCATTATTTTGCATGTTTTACGTAGTTTTGTGAATAATATCTCAAGTTTTAGTAATCAGATACTAATTATTTTTCCTCGAATGTCTTTTCTGAACGTAACAAACATTTTAATGAAAAAAGAATCATATGTCATCGCTTTGAATTTTGATTTAGAGGCAAATTCAGCTTGATAAGTCATAATTTTGCATGTTTTACGTAGTTTTGTGAATAATATCTCAAATTGTAGTAATCAGATACTAATTATTTTTCTCCAAATGTCTTTCCTGAACATCAGCGAACATTTTCCGGTTAAAAAACATTTATGGCACCGCTTCTTTTTCTGATTTAGAACGATTTTAAATGATAATGATTACTGTACACGACAGAGACGGAGGGAATAATATCAATAAGATCAAGCGTTACGGAATTCCATTTTTATATAGTAGATTAGTTGAACGTTCCCGGCGATGCTCGGGATCAAAAGTTTCAAAATTAGGAATCATTTTTTAAAACTCAATGCAATATTAGCACAACTCACTTCAAAAATATTTCACATCTTATACGTCCATCATCACTTTAAGTACTTTAACATTCTGAGAACGCACAGAACGGAAATACCCATATTGGATTGCATTTTGTGATTTGGGGATGTTTTACAGAAACTGGAAGTCGCCATTTCGGATTTCAAAATGACGTATGGAGATCGGAAGTATTAAAATGGTTGGCCAAATACCACTTTAGATAATTTTCCTGAAACCAGAAGTCGTGATTTTGGAAAATGTTATGTGGGGTCATCCCAGTTCCGAATATACCACACTCGGGTGATACCCGGATATTCGTCAATCGTTTACAGTAAAACCTCTTTTTATGTGACTTTTAGAAGAAAGAAATCAAAGTAAGAAGAATTTAGCGTGACCATCCATGCTTAATTCACCTCTATAATCATATCTAAAGAGATAACATGTGAATTTCTATAACGAAAATGTTTGTTGGTGTCCAAGGAACACGTCTGAGAAGAAGTTAACGTTTTAATCCACATAACTACCTAGAAATTAAAAAAAAAGATTAAACCAATGCAATGCGGCCTTTTCTCCAGCCAAATGTCCCAAGATCTAGTTTTGGTAAAAGTAAAAAAGTATTTCGAATCCCGTAATGTGTTACAATTCACAAAACTACAAAAACATCAGAAATGTAATTTTTATCTGCTCGACTCGCAGCAAATTAAAACATAAATTCTTCTGCAAGAAAATATTTGCAGATGTTGAAGAAACAACGAACATTTTATTGAAAAAAAATTTAATTTACAGGCGAATTGAGCTCATGCTCAAAAAGTCAAAATTTTGCATGTATTATAAGGATAAAATATATAAATTTCAAAAAGAGTATTTTAATGTGTTTTCCTGTATGCAGAAAATCATCTTCAAACATACGTAGTTTTTAAAGTAATATCTCAACTTTTAGCAATAAGATTTTTTCCTCAAATGTCTTTCCTGAACATTAACAAACATTTCAATAAAGAACAATTACATATCATAGCTTTGAATTTCGATTTAGAGGCAAATTGAGTTCAAATATTCATGATTTTGCTTGTTTAACGTAGTTTTGTGAATAATATCTCAATTTTCAGTAATCAAAAATCTGTTATTTTTGCTCAAAAGTCTTTCCTGAACATAAACAAACATTTTAATGGAAAATATATAAATCATAGCTTTGAATTTGGATTTAGAGTCAAATTGAGCCAAAATATTCATGATATTTCATGTTTTACTTAGAATAATATCCCTATTTTCAGTTATCAGATAACTATTATTTCTTCTCGAATATCATTCCTGAGTATTAACGAACATTTTATTGAAAAAAATCACGTGTCATCGCTTTGAATTCTGGTTTAGAGACAAATTGAGCCTTAAAAATTATGGTTTTGCATTTTTCATGTGGTTTTGCGGAAAATATTTCAATTTCAAATAATCAGAACCTATTATTTTTCCCTCAAATATCTTTCCTAAACAAAACGAACATTTTATTATAGTGAAAATCACAGATCACTGCTTCGAGTTTTGATTTAGAGGCAAATTCAGCATAAAAGTCATGATTTTGCATGTTTCACGTAGTTTTGTGAAAAATATTTCGAGTTTTAGTGATCAGATACTAATTATTTTTCCTCAAAGGTCTTTCCTGAACATTACAAACATTTTATTCTCAAAAGAACCATATGTCATCGCTTTGAGTTTTGATTTAGAGGCAAATTTAGCACAGAAAGTCAAAATTTTGCATGTTTTACGTAGTTTTGTGAATAATATCTCAAGTTTTAGTAATTAGATAGCTATTATTTTATCTCAAATGTATTTCTTGAACATCAACGAACATTTTAATGAAAAATGAATCACATGTCATCGCTTTGAATTTTGATTTGAAGACGAATTAAGTATAAAAAGTCATAATTTTGCATGTTTCACGTAGTTTTGTGAATAATATCTCAAGTTTTAGTGATCAGATACTAATTATTTTTCCTCAAAGGTCTTTCCTGAACATTACAAACATTTTATTCTCAAAAGAACCATATGTCATCGCTTTGAGTTTTGATTTAGAGGCAAATTTAGCACAGAAAGTCAAAATTTTGCATGTTTTACGTAGTTTTGTGAATAATATCTCAAGTTTTAGTAATTAGATACCTATTATTTTATCTCAAATGTATTTCTTGAAAATCAACGAACATTTTAATGAAAAATGAATCACATGTCATCGCTTTGAATTTTGATTTGAAGACGAATTAAGTATAAAAAGTCATAATTTTGCATGTTTTACGTAGTTTTGTGAATAATATCTCAAGTTTTAGTAATTAGATACCTATTATTTTTCTCAAATGTCTTTCCTAAACATCAGCGAACATTTTCATGTTAAAAAATCTACATGTCGCCGCTTATTATTTTTGGTTTAGAACGATTCAAAATTATGATGATTACTGTACACCTCAGAGACTGAGGGAATAATATCAATAAGACCAAGCGTTACGGAATTCCATTTTTATATAGTAGATTATATAGATTCTAATTTTATCATTTCATAACTATTTTCTTTTTCGTGGTTTCATTCAATTCAAGTTCTTCGTTCTGTTCGTCCAACTGGCAGATTCATACCGATTCTACTTTGCAAAGTTAACATTATTGCGAACGTCACTCTCGATTTTCACTCACCTACCGTTAACGACCTCCTTGAAGTGTGGAGTTTAGTAAGCATCATATTCACACTCCAAACAATTCCTCCATGCCACTCTTTCAATTGTTATGCACACTCTGCGTTCGGTTTAGGGAGCTTTTGAAGCATCTACTGAATACAATCGGGTTTGCAACCTGTTCCAAAAAATCTTATCTGCTTACATCAATTAGCTCCCGATCCCCGTCCTCTGGAGCAATCAGAGCAATGAAGGATGCTTATCTTTATATCACGCATAGTATTTTGAGATTGATGATGATGATGATGGTCCCGCCTCATACCCCTACAAAGGTTTGAGCTGGACGATTTATATATAGATAATTAATGTAGTCATATTTTAATCAGTTATACAAAACAGAGAAAACGAACTGATTTTACCTCCAGATATAAACTACTTCAAAAACTGTATACTTGGTTCATAGAGCACACAAAACTAGTACAGGGTTTTCATGACCTTCAGCCAGACCAACCACAACTATTTCATGATTTTCTCTAAGCATTCAAATAACAATTTGAATTTTATTGCTAAAAGAAATCATACTTTATTTAATTTACTCAAATCAAGAAATTCATCAAGCCAGTTTTCCAATTTTTCAAGGAAACGATGGTCACTAGCATTAGGAGAATGATACAAAACATCATAATTGCCCACCTTCATGCCACCAACTACTGTAATGCCCAAGAACCAGTTACCATCCTTAGCTTCGTTATGACAAAGCTGGAATTAAACTGATTCTCTGACATAAATAGCAACACCGCCAGATTACAATTTGTGCATTATGAAATAAAAATATAACTAACATTGTCAACAAACTTTCTGTCCTATGCATCAAAAGGAATTCCATTTGAAACATTCGTGACTCCGTTTGTGAACAGAAAACGAAGGCGAATATTTTTTGCTTTTGTTTGTACACATTCAATGACAGTTCTTTACGGGGTTTCGTGTAAGTGCGAAGCGGCTACAAAACATATTTATCCTTCGTTGTCTTAAAGTGGTTCCAGAGACCATATCGGAAAGTGTTTTATTAACGTAAAAATCATCAAGGCAAGTGCGACTTGAAACTGACCCACAAATAGTAACCGTTGAAGGTGTGGTGGACAAATAGTGCTCACATTCCTATTCGGGGATACTGAATATAGCTCAATAGTTTTACTCATTCAATTTTGTACAGTAATAACTGATAAAAGATATTATCACGAACAGTTACCATACCTCATTAAGTACAATCCTTACCGATTCAGCAATGGTTTTTGATTATACAAGTTATGTACGATTTTGATTTCTAAACTTATATATCGATAAATAAGCAACAAATCTTTGGAAGATAAAATTTCATTTTTGTACTTCAAATAGTTGCTTTTTCCGAACTGGAACAGTAACGCAGTAAACTTCAGTTAATTTTAATTTCATTTTTTTATCCGTATAATGATAATCAAACATCATATCTTAGAAATATGATTTTTTTTTAATTTAGAACGTTAACTATCCCGGAGTGATTTGCGATAAGGACGCAACTGGCAAAAGATAAACGTTGGGGAATACCAGTTTGAAAATTTGCAAGTACATTTTCAAATCGTAATTGCAAAGAAAGTAACTAACATTAACATCAATACCAAAAATCGACGTAAAATAAACCTGTCTTATAGTTTCTTAACAATACTACATTAAATTCGTGCATATATGGCTAAAATCTGCACTTTTCTTCTAACCCTTTTCAAATGAGCCTTATAAAGCATTCTGACAACGAGATTCGCCCACCTCTATTCCGCCTTAAAGCATTCTGACAACGAGATACGCTCATCTGTCTTCCGCCTTGTTTTTATTTTTCTTCAGTTGCGCCCCTTTAAATGCGCCTTTATTTTGAAAACAATGTTGATCCGCCCTTTACTGTCAAAACAATACAAAACAATGTAAATCAACAGTAATTCTGTAATATTAGTTAGCTCACATCAATGCGTTGAAAACTAAATAGCAACGGTCCATCCAGTCAAACTACAACACTTTTCATTGAATACTAATGAGTCATATTGAAGTCGAAGACCTCTAGATCAGATTCTTTTTTTAAATAAAACAATTATTTCGTCGCTCAGGACTTTATGCTATGCTATGATCTGCACAGCATGATGTTGTTTATTTGATCCACTTCCTCAAAGGCAATAAAATAAAATTGCTGCAAAGCATATTTTAACAATTTTGTTTTTTACCGAAAAGGGAAAAAGTTATGACAAATATACGCTGTGAAACAATCAAACTGCTTGAATCATCGAGAATTTATATAGTTTACACTGCATTAAACATTCATCCGCTAAAAATCGTGTTAAAAATGCACTTGAATGAATGGTTTACCGATGTTGTTATGATATTCCTTTTTACCTATTCACTTTTTTATTCGCATATTTCGGGTAACTCAGACTACTGGCAGATTTTATTTTTCTTTCTCTAGCTCTTCCTTATCTTCCTTGTTTTCGGTTAAACCTGGCATTGCTTCATCATCCGAGTCCTCCTGTTCGTCGTCGAAATCGTCGAAAGAAAGCTTATTGTCGTTGGTGGACCGCAACATATCGTCAAGAGACAAACCGTTGTCACCTTCGTCTGAAAAAAAGAAATGGGTATTAGGTGACATGCATTAAGATTACGCAAATTTTCATCATATTACCCCCCTCCCATCATTTTGACGATGTTTCGTCTCACGCCGAAAATAGCAACAACAAGTTAGCCGTTTTCAGAAGTTAACAAAGAACAGCCAATCATCGAGGACCATACCAAACCCTGCCCCCAGCGCGACGCTATAAAAGCAGCAGACGCATCGTACAAGTCATCAGTTTTGTTTTGATTGCCCAGTTGTTCACATCATAGAAGAAAAAGAAGCAGAAAATCATTATAGGAGCAGAGAGAAACGGGAAAATGGGGCTTATTACGGAAGTCACTTCACGGTGAGATGACAACCGTAATAGGCACGGTTTTCCACAAAATTTATGCTTTTATGCTCTGCGCAACCTCCTGGCTCTATCATCTGGCTACCAAGCAGTATACGAGTCGCAGTCTGACATTGCCATCGTATCGCACCCGTACCGCATCCCACCCGGAAACGGTAACCGGGTATCGGACAAATCTGGTAAGTTGGACATATGGACGACAGGTAGGTTCCCGATGCAGGAAATTGTGCCTACCTCGAACGAGGGGTACGTAGTTGCCAAAGTGGACGGAGAACCCTACTGCAGTTGATTCGCAGCGTTGGCCGAACGCAGTCGGTTATCGCAGGTGACTAGCGCTTGGGCTGTCGAGTGGGGAAGTCGCTGTACGAATCCGAGGGGCTGGATCTTGTTGGAAGCTTTGGCGAAGCTCAACTTGGATCTCACTAACATCGGTGATAAGTGTACCCACAGCAGGAACGGTGGGGAGTCGACTATTGATTTTATAATCTGCAGTCCGGGACTGATCACGAACTGGAGGGTAGACGACGGTCACACTAATAGCGACCACAAGTCGATGCGCTATAATGTAGACAACGCGAGACGGCTAGCGGCAGGTAGAGCCAACACTCCAATCATCCGCGGCTGGAAGACATCGCGCTTTGATGCTGATTTATTTGGGGAGGAATTGGAAGAGAACACGAAGGTGGGGAATCCCAACTGATCAACTAATTGCTATACTACCACGGGCGTGCGGGCGTGCGGGTGGGCAACCTAGAAACGGAAGGCGGCCGGTATATTAATGGACTGATGCGATAGCAGATCATCGCAGCAGTGTTGCTGATATTCGCCTCATACCACTCATTAGCACTTATTTTGGCCAAGCTAGTTCGGAAAAATCTCTCTTTGTATCTGTTCTTAAACGAAGCGGACAATGCCTTCGTTTTGAATCACCGCATGCTGTTTATAAGCAGAGTGTTCGTGTTCTCTGCTATTCTGTTTTGCTCGTTGTCTTTCACTCTTCCCGAAGCGAAGCCATCGTCTGCAAGGAGTGGAATCGACGAGCATTCATGTTGAAGCTTAGTTAGAAATTCGTAGTGAATGCAACTGGCCGTAGCAATGAGCCCGCCGAGTGGAAGAGGAAACCTGAAGCGAAAATTGTTGGATGCGGTAGAAGAAGTTAAAGAAATCAATGGAAGCAAATACCGTTGCTTGATTGATTTAGACTCTAAGGCCTCTGCCATGCTGAATACCAACGCGAGCGATCGGGCGAGATTCTTGCCGTAGGTAAATAAACAGCCGTATGTAGAGCTGTTCATTAACCTACGGCAAAAATCTCGCCCGATCGCTCGCGTTGGCGTTCAGCCTAGCAGAGGCCTAAAAGATCGTTCGTTTATATGTGGATGGTAACACATCTGTTCAACTGAAGAACCAAAAACGAGACAAAATCTTTTTATTTTAAGTATCGACACCTAGCGGTGCACTGTGGGGCAGAACCCAGGAAAGTCGCGACAAAACTAAAAAAAAATGAAATTCAGTTTTCATGCCTCATTTTATTTTCTACTTGCAGTAGACATGTTATCGACTGGAAATCATGATAATTCACTTTGAAAAATAATTTAGAAAATGTGCTATAATATTGTAAAAGTGAGGATAGGTAATGTGATATTAAGACAGTTTTGTTGAAAAAAGGGTCGTAGGAGGCATAGTGTGTAAAACAAGTTTTTTTTTGTAATTTTTCCTCATACTCGGTAATATGAAAAACATAAAGTTCTACGTTGTTCTGCTATGACACTATTATTGTACTAAAATACAAGGTATTGGCAAGTACTAAACCAAAAATCAGCTGCTACTAGTTGCGACTTACCGAGTAATTCGAGTTTTCGCAACGGTTGTTTTCATGTCAATTCATGTAAAAAATCGTCAATCAGCAGTGTCCGTATCGATGTTTTTCCTACAATAGGCTTTGCTGAATGCCGGTGTATGCAACACGACCATCATTGTGTTCGGGGTCTTTCGAAACTGACGTAGTATTAAGACCCCTCGGAAATAATTATTAGTATTAGGAAACAGTTTGTTATTGGGTGAACAGTGTTTTAAACAAAAGTAAGCGTTTAGTATTCATGTTAAATGGTATAAAATTAAACAAGAGGAGCTCTTAGAAAGGGAACATGACCAACTAATCTTTAATTGAACAATGTTCCTATTTGAAACTTATTATCACAAACATTAACATTAAAACTATATTTTATATTCTTTCTCAAATATGTTGACACATCATAGGTTGACAAAAAACTATACAAAGGCAACTACAAACCTTCAATAATTCATTTCATGATGATTCGAAAGTTCGAATATATCTGAAATTGAAACATATGTACTTAAGTCCCAGTTATAATTCATTACTGAAATTTTGGGTTTATGAATAATGAAAATAATTTTATCTCGTTAACGGTCAGTCCTACAGTTGTAATATGTTCGACAACTTTATGTCAATTGATGATATAAACAACTTTCCCGAAGAAACAAAATGGCTAGCACCATTTATTCAAAAGATAGATGTCAGCGCCATCTGTAGAAAAAAAACTCAAGCTGCCTGAATACATTTTTCAAAAAGATGTTTTTATGGTGAACACCATTGCCGAAGATATGGACCCTGTGGAAACAACTGTTAGGGAGTTATGAGGTTTTGTCGCGCCAACGGACCAATTTGCCCCACTGTGCGGTGGAGAGAACGCATTTTAGACTCGAAATTTCATTACGCTTATATTCCATTCATTCAACAAAAGGACTGTATGAGCTCTCGCCGCTTTTTCATCGAGAGAATCCTTTGTTCTCCCCGGTACTGGTATAGCGAGGGTGCCTTTTCATGATAAAGGAAAATATTTAAGTAAATCAACTAACAGGCTAAAATAGTTTTAACAGTCGTGAGGTGTACGATCCAAGGAAATTTGTCAGACAATGTTTGAATGGTTGGAAGATTTTTAGTTTAATTTGTTTTATTGACGTTAATTGTGAATTATTACTGAATTTCCACTTTAAAGATCTCTTGAATGCGATCCTATCTTAACTTGATTTTGATAGATTCAACTATTCAAGATCACCTTTTTGCCTGGTCATTAAAGCAAAAACAAATAGTTTTTTGGTGTATGTTCAAACTGTTGGAGCGAACTGTTCGAACGATGCACTGTAAAATCAATGTAGGATGGAACAGCAAAAAATGGATGCGAAAGCTTGGGCATCGATTTGCTGCAAAGTTTTGTTCGTAGTTGCATATATGTTCTGTGATGGTAGTGAACGAATTTAAAATGCATGGGACTTTCAGAAATAAATTCAAGATTTTCGAAATAAACGAACATACGCTAAAACTTATCAAGGACGTTCGTAGAATTTTGCGCATGCCCTCGCACATCTCACGTTTTCGATCATGTTATTTCACATATTACTTGTTACATGGTGTTAAATCATATGTAAAATGTTATAAATCACATGTGATATATTGCACTACATTGCATCTGCTAACTATTATATGTCACACGTGATGGTATAACATCGATCAATGTACGTAGATCACTTTATTTCGAAACAAAATGGTCATTCTGTTACGAACGAAATTTCAACATGGCCTTTCATTTACACTGCTTTGTTCCAGCCAGCCACAAGCGCATCGCAATCGAGTTTATCGCTTTATAGGGAGCATTTGCAGGGAGTGGGAACGGAAAATAAAAACATTCTAGCCCTCACTCATAGCACACGAGAGAACTTCTCCCTTACGGTGCTTATGAGGCTGCTGCGAACAGAATATAGAGTGAATGAAGCTTTAATGTGATAATCAGCAACATTGCATCGTAGTGTGCCTTCGTGCAATTGCAACGGGCGCGAACCGACACGCAAAGCGAGGAGCGTCGTACCGCATTCGCGTCTGCGAAACCTACGCTCAAGAGCGCAATGAAAGCAAGCAAACGAGCCTGCTTTGACAGACTATGCGCTGATGCCAACACGAATCCATAGAATGGCCTCTTAGGATGGTAATGGCTAGGTCTAGATGTGGGTCGACACCGGCCGAACAATTACCAGCAATGTTAGTAGCTCAGTGTCAACATGACAACAACTCGAGTGACAGAAGTCACTGCATCTCCTGGTAGAGATTCTGGTACTACGATATGAATCGCGGTGAATTTGGGTTCGTTTCTATAAAAGCGCTTAGTGCAGATGATTTTCGGTCTCATTTTGCTAATACTTCGGTTAAGCTATCCTCGATATGTCCATTAAAGTTAAGAAATGTAGTTAATAAATAAAAGTATAAGCTCGGTGTTGGTTCAAATTAGAAGAAAGTTCATTCATTTCCAATGTGCAATCACATCCCCGCGAGTGCTGAATAATACGTTTGGCTGGAAGTGGTTTATATCTCCGTTGGTTGATGTCCAACCAACCAACTTCGAACCCTTAAGAGCTATCGGACAACTGGTCCTTCGAACCGGAGGAAGGAACCCAATTACCCAATCCGAGAGACATCAGTCATCGCCATAGGGAGATAAAACTGATTGTAGATTGCCCAGCAGGAAACACCATCTTTCTATTTGGCGTCGGGTTATTCACAACAGGAAATCCCGCGGAATAATTTATACAAGACCCAATTCCTCAGTAAAAATCGGTGAGTGCTAATTTCCTTTGTCTAAGGAATCGGATACGGTTAGGGAGCTGATTGAGTTCTTGCAACGGAGGGTCAAAACCGGAGCGTGAAACTTGGTAGAGCTATGGTTTAACCTATTTTGATAGATAACTCTGCCACTGAAGAACTGTGATTAAAAGAGTATATGTTTTCTATTGATTGATTAGTTCAGTTCTCTGAAGATACCAGTCACATTATTTGAGTATGTGCAATACTCAAATTGAGTACAAAGCAGACGAAAACAATTTATTTTTTATTTAATGCACGAATTTGTTTGAGAAGTGTACAGCATTACCAGTACAGTGTATGAAGATTGGAGAAATCTTGAGTTTCTAGTAAAGTAGGCAATTTATGTAATTTATGTAAGTCATAAAAAAAATCACAAGGGTTGAATGCAAAGCCACGAACATAAGGTTGACGTAGAACTACATAAGGTTGTTTATTACATTACTTGTATTGAATATGCTTAAAATTTAGTGCAAAAGAGGTGTTTAAGTGCTACCGAATTTCAGTTTGCACATGCAACACTGAACATGAATGGAACAAACACTATACAACGCAAACAAGTTACAAGTGTGCATGCAGATTATAATAATAAGTAAATAATACTTAAATAAAAAGTAAATAAATGCTTTATATTCTTGCGGAAAACTAGAAAATATTAAATCTTCAAAAATTTGTTTGTTTGATTGTCAACAATCGTTTTTCAGTTTCATATCGGATGTTGATCCCCAGGATACCTTTAACTCGGTTACGGAATCGTGAAAGGAATCGCAAACACGATCCGGAGGATTCCCACTCAGGATTCTTATTCAAGAATCCTAGACCTATATACAGGGCATTCGTGAGGATTCTTTTTTCAGGAATCCTTTTCAAGGACGCTCACAAATCCAATGTGAGGAATCCTAGAGAATCTATGCGAATCATATGTGTTCGTCCGGGATCCCAGAACGTTTGTGTGTGTGTTGTCAAAATACGGTAACTTTTCATTATAGAAAATGCTGGCTAATATAAATGTACTTACTACTGATGCTGCCCGCTACTGCACTAAGGCAGCTTTTTACTAGAGAAAGTGCTGCTACACCAGCAGGACTGAAAGTGGTCAAACAGGCCAGAAAAAGTGACTTTAGTGACCAAAATTTCGAAAAAAGTGACTAAAAAGTGACTTCAAAGCTTGAAAAGTGACTTAAAAACTCGAAAAAAGTGAACAGGCTTTTTCTGATTGTCCGCCGTTTCTCTGCACCTGTGTCTTGCATAAATCGTTCAAAAGGAAACAGTTTTTTCCAAAAATCATGTGAGATTTTTCAAGAAATTGAAATAAATATTTGCATGACAGAACATTACGCCAAAATATGAAAAATGTTGATTAACCGATAAAGCTAAGAGCGGTGATGAAAATTCAACAATTCACGAGGCCTCTCAGTATAAAAAATACAGCCCTACGGTTGTATGAAATGGTGACGTATGACTAAATACTGTAATTACAGACACAATTAATTTGTTTGTTCAGGGATTTACGTATTTTAACCCTCTAGTGCCCAAATTAATTTTTGGACGAACTTCGAAAAAATCACTATGAAGCTTCATAAACATTTTTATGTTCTTATTGAAGCTTTTTAGAGGTTCAACTGAAGACCGTCTAGAGGCGGCACTGGACACTAGAGGGTTAATTCTCACCCTCCCTTCATTTTTTCAGAAATATTTTTTTTTTCACAAATCATTTATTTGACACGGCACAAATACAATTCAATGTTTAACGGCGCCAATTATATCGGATGACTTAAAATCTATAAGCAAATTGTTTATCCTCGCTGCCGACTACGAGCTGAAATTAAGTCTATCTTAAAACTAGCATGTATTATTCAATCAGTGTTTTGAAGTTGAATGGTCGTCTGATGATCATCGAATGAATGGATTTGTTCTGCTAAGCCACGATGTCATGAGCTGGGACAGGGGCTTGTAATCCTCGGGTTCTGAGGGTATTGTGCGGGGTCTAGTTGCTGGTTTTGGTTCGTTGTTGTTGTTCGCTGGTGTTCAAGTTGCCATATGGTGTGTGCCGCTGAGCCAAGATATAAAGAAAGGCCTCGGGTTTTCCTGGCGAGTTCGTGTGGGGTTCAATTGCTGGTTCCAAAATCGAGGTCTACGACGTGTTCTTGCCGTTTTGTTGAATGTGGGTGGAAAGGAATGGGAATAGACTTGGGCATGGATGGATTTCAGGAAAATGTATATAAGGGACATGTAGGGTAGGTCGCGACTCGCCAAGACGTCACGAACAGGGACAGCTGGTTCTCTACCCTCGGCCCGGAGGGAAGTTATTAATTTAGACCTGGCGTTACGGTGTACAGGGCATGACCAAACAACGTGCTCTATGTCGTGATAACCTTCACCACAGGCACAGATACCACTTTCCCCGAGCCCAATACGACGGAGATGCGCATCAAATCTATAGTGATTGGACATAAGCCGAGACATCACGCAAATGAAATCTCGACCTACATCCAACCCCTTGAACCACGGATTCGTCGATACCTTGGGTATAATGGAATGTAACCACCTTCCCAGTTCCCCTCTGGTCCAAGAATTTTGCCAACTGATGATCGTATTCTGACGTACAAATGCGAAAAATTCATTAAAAGCAATTGGTCTTTCATAAATTTCACCGTTTGATGCGCCCACCTTAGCCAAAGAGTCCGCTTTCTCATTGCCCGGTATCGAGCAGTGAGAAGGGACCCACGCTAAGGTAATCTGAAACGATTTTTCGGATAAAGCACTCAAATGTTCCCGTATTTTCCCCAGGAAATACGGAGAGTGCTTAACATCTTTCATCGATCGAAAAGCCTCAATAGAACTGAGACTGTCCGTAAAGATGAAATAATGGTCCGTGGGCATTTTTTCGATAATTCCTAGGGTGTACTGAATAGCAGCTAATTCTGCGACGTAAACAAAAGCAGGATTATCGAGCTTATGGGAGACGGTTAAATTGTTATTGAAGACACCGAAGCCAGTGGACCCATCGAGAAGTGATCCGTCAGTGTAGAACATATTGTTGCAGTTGATGTTTCGATATTTATTGGAAAAAAATTTGGGGATCTGCTGCACGCGTAAATGATCCGGGATTCCACGAGTTTCTTCTATCATGGATGTATCGAAAAACACAGTAGAATCAGAAGTATTTGATAAGTTGACACGATTTGGAATATTCAAGGAAGGGTTAATATTTTGGGACATGTGATTGAAATACAATGTCATAAAACGGGTTTGAGAATTGAGTTCGATAAACCTTTCAAAATTTTCAATCACAGGACGGTTCAAGACCTCACATTTGATAAGAATACGAGAAGACAGGCTCCAGAAGCGGGTTTTCAACGGTAGAACTCCGGCTAAGAGCTCCAAACTCATCGTATGGGTCGATTGCATGCAACCTAAGGCGATACGCAAACAACGATATTGTATTCGCTCCAGTTTGATCAAATGTGTGTTTGCTGCGGAGCGGAAACAGAAACACTCGTACTCAATTACAGACAATATCGTTGTTTGGTAAAGCCTTATAAGGTCTCCTGGGTGGGCTCCCCACCATGATCCGATTATTGTACGAAGAAAATTTACTCTTTGCTGACTTTTCTTCATCAGATACCTAACATGGCAACCCCAGGTGCCCTTAGAGTCGAACCAGACACCAAGATACTTATGCACCAAAACCTGAGAGATCGTTTTACCCATTAATTGTGCTTGGAGCTGAGCAGGTTCATGCTTCCTAGAAAAAACTACTATCTCAGTCTTCTCCGGAGAGAATTCGATACCTAGCTGTAGAGCCCAAGCAGACAAATTGTCCAAGGTATCTTGCAATGGTCCTTGCAAATCGGCAGTTTTGGCTCCTGTAACAGTGACCACGCTGTCGTCGGCAAGTTGTCTTATCGTGCATGAATTTGCCAGACATTCGTCGATGTCATTTACATAAAAATTGTAAAGAAGGGGGCTTAAACATGAGCCCTGGGAAGGCCCTGGGAAAAGTTGCCAAATCACCATGCGTAAAATGCATGTGCTTTTCGGACAACAAATTGTGCAAAAAATTGTTTAAAATTGGAGAAAATCCTTGTCGGTGAAGTTTACCCGAAAGAATGTCAATAGAAACGGAATCAAAAGCCCCCTTAATGTCCAAGAACGCAGACGCCATTTGTTCTTTGCGAGCATACGCCAGCTGAATATCTGTTGAAAGCAACGCAAGACAATCATTCGTCCCTTTGGCACGGTGGAAGCCAAACTGAGTATCTGATAGCAGACTATTTGATTCGACCCAGTGGTCTAAGCGACGGAGTATCGTTTTTCCCATCAATTTCCGGATACAGGATAGCATTGCAATCGGCCTATAAGAGTTGTGATCAGAAGCTGGTTTCCCTGGTTTTTGGATGGCGATCACCTTCACTTGCCTCAAATCCTGCGGTATAATGTTTTGCTCCAGGAACTTATTGAACAAGTTCAACAAGCGCCTCTTGGCATTGCCGGGTAGATTCTTCAACAAGTTGAATTTGATTCTATCTAACCCAGGCGCGTTATTGTTACAGGACAGGAGGGCAACTGAAAATTCTGCCATCATAAAAGGTGATTCTATCGCGTCGTGGCCCGGAGACGTATCGCGAACAAGGTTTTGCGCAGGAACAGAGTCTGGACATACTTTTCTGGCAAAATCAAATATCCACCTACTTGAAGACTCCTCGCTTTCGTTGACCGTTACGCGATTCCACATTTTTCGGGCTGTGTTCCAAAGAGTGCTCATTGATGTCTCCCTCGACGTCTCGTTTACGAACCGACGCCAATATCCGCGTCTTTGCCTTAGTCAAGCTTTTAAACTTGGTATCAAGCTCCGAATAACGTTTAAAGTCGTCGGCATCGTCTGTATCCCGGAAGGTCAGATACGCGTCGGATCTTTGCGTGTAGGCATCGGAGCACTCTTTGGCCCACCACGGAGTGGGAGGCGGTTCTTTGATCGTTACGCCAGGGTATTTCTTCGTTTGGGCTTGCAACGCGGCGTCGAGAATCAAGCCCGCGAGGAGGTTGTATTCTTCAAGCGGTGGATGATGTTGAATCGAATCGACCGTTTTTGAAATCATTTCCTCGTATAACTTCCAATCGACATTCCGTGTGAGGTCATACGGAATATCAATTGGTCGCATGCGAGTTGAACCGTTAGTAATTGAAATAAGAATAGGCAAATGGTCGCTACCGTGAGGATCGAGGATTACCTTCCATGTGCAATCCGACCGTAGCGACGTCGAACATAAGGATAGATCCAAAGCGCTTGGGCGCGCTGGAGGTTTCGGGATACGTGTCATTTCACCGTTGTTCAAAATAGTCATGTCGAAGTCATCGCAAAGGTTATAGATCAAAGAGGAGCGGTTATCATTGTGAGGGGAACCCCAAGCCACACCATGAGAGTTGAAGTCTCCCAAAATCAAACGTGGCGAGGGAAGAAGTTCTATTAAATCAAAGAGCAGCCGTTGCCCAACCTGTGCTCTGGGAGGAATATATATTGAGGCAACACAAAGCTCTTCACCTTGTATTGTCATTTGACATGCGACAAATTCGATGCCTGGAATCGAGGGGAGGTTAATACGATGGAAAGAATAGCACTTTTTAATCCCTAGAAGTACTCCTCCATATGGGGTGTCTCGATCAAGGCGAATAATATTAAAATCATGGAAGTTAAGATCAATATTTGAAGTAAGCCAAGTTTCACAAAGGGAAAATGCATCGCATTTGTTTTTATTTATCAAAACTTTAAGTGAATCAATTTTTGGTAAAATACTTCTACAATTCCACTGTAAGACAGAGATAGGATCCTTCATATACGCAGATGAATTAGGCATCGAAGGATACAATCGCTGCAAGGAGGGGCCATTGGGCAGTCAACTGCTTCAAAAATGATCTAACTGTTGGGAGAAGTACTGTGAGGAAATTTTTAATTGGATCAGGTATATTGAAGTTTTCAAAAATCCAGTCCACGATGTTAGAAAAATTCACCAATCCAGAGTTTATTCGATTATCTTGGTGTGCAAAAGGAACAACTGGGGTTTTGAATGTTCCAGGAAGTGCTGGGAACTCCTTCTGGGACTTTAAATTTGCAAGCCCAGGAGGAGTTTGCTTCGGCTTTTCCGCAGCACTTTTAGATTTGTTCGTATTATTCATTCCATCTTGAGAAACCTTAGGTCCTTAGGCTTGCAATTGGTGCAATTCATAACACGGGGCACATACAAACGCACAGGCAGACGAACCTGGTTGATAGAAACGTGGCTAGGGAGTGCAGATCCGGCAAACGTAACGCGAAACGAGTCTGACGGAGTGTTACCGGAGACGAGCGACATGGACCGTAATTGCTTAACATCCAATACTTTCGCCTCGGTAGTGGATTTTTTGAAGCAGCCGACGCCGCTTCCCAGAATACACTCAACAGTCAGACTCGAATCGGTTATTACACCGTCGATCTCCACGTCTCGTGCAGGTACATACACGCGATACTCGCGTGTAAAGAGCTCAGAGCGAGCTATATCGTTGGCCTGATCCAGATCATTGACCACGACACGGAGCTTGTTTGGTCTGACTTTTGCGATTTCGGTCACGGCCTTGTATCGTGACGTCAGATCTTTCGCGATTTGTAACGTGTTCAGTGATTTTCCTCCTGGTTTGGGCCTCATGTAGAGAACCAGTGGACCTGTTGATCCGTCTGGATAGAGCCTGGGACGAGGATTGACTAAAGCAGGGACAGAGGGGGGGTGAACAGGAGGGACAGGGTCGGGTGGGTTTGGAGACGGGGGATCGGGGGCTAAGGGATCCACATCCATTGCGCTCAAACTAGCGCAACAGTACAGTGGCAAAGAATCACGTACCTCTTTTTTTTGTCTTCAATAGCACAATCACCGAGCCTTTCGGTGCTGGAATGGGCAGCTTCGCAGCGACACAGCTATAGCACAATAGCAGGATGACCTTCGGATTATCAGTTTGTCTTTACACCGCACTTCGCACTCTTTGAAACACGACCGAGTAAGCAATGCTTCTTTTCTTCTCCACACAGTAGCGACCATATAGTGCGTCCGTTTTCGTCGAGCGTTCGGGACGGAATGGTTTTAAGAAATATATTTAATTACACTCGAAAGAACTTCATTTACACTTGGTGATGTTGTGCCTGTAGTGTTTTTTTTATGTAAACAATATTTAACAATTACAACGAAAGTTAAAGTTTAAAAAGATTTTTTTTTTTGCTTCACAAGTTTGTTACATTTGCCATCAATTATTTTTTTTTTATTTTTTTTTTTTATTTTTTTTTTTTTATTTTTTTTTTTATTTTTTTTTAGGGGGGGATTTGTTAGTAGCTTAAGTATTTATGATAAATATTAGTAAATAATGAGTATGTGTGTCCAATCACAAATGGTGACTTCTCAAAACTGTTAGAAATTTGTAATTTTAATTGTTAGGATATGTTTGCTTTCGCAATTAGGACTTATCATTCGTAGGGATTTAAACCTACTTGTCAGAAAAGGGGAAGTAAACTTACAACTAACTTAATTGCTAACTTATTGGCTATAAATAGAGCTTATCGTAGCAATTGAGGATTGCAACGATTTTTGTCGAAAATTGTTAATAATTTTATTTGACATAGCTTCTAATGGTTCAACACCAGTAAGTCTGTGTAATTCGAGTGTACCAAACCAAGGAGGACGCTACAAAATCATTTTCAGAATTTTATTCTGAATCCTTTGGAGTGTTTTCTTCCTTGTTGAACAGCAACTTGACCAGATCGGTATAGCATAAAGCATTGCTGGTCTAGAAATTTGTTTGTAAATCAAAAGTTTGTTCTTTAAACAAAGTTTAGAATTCCTGTTAATGAGAGGATATAAACATCTCGTATATTTGATGCATTAGGCTTGTATACTCTCAATGTGCTCTTTGAAAATAAGTTTTTTATCGTAAATTAGTCCCAAGTACTTAACCTTGTCAGACCAACTTAAAATAACCCCATTCGTCTTGACAACGTGATTATTATTTGGCTTGAGGAAAGAAGCCCTAGTCTTATGAGCAAAAATTATCATTTGAGTTTTAGAAGTATTGGGAGAGATTTTCCACTTTTACAAGTAGGAAGAAAAAATATCTAAACTTTTCTGCAATCGACTGCGTATGACACGAAGACTTTTTCCTTTTACGGAAATGCTTGTGTCATCGCAGAACAATGACTTTGTGCATCCTGGAGACAAATCAGGAAGATCTGAAGTGAATATGTTGTACAGGACTGGATCCAAGACTGAACCTTGAGGTACACCTGCTCTGACAGGAAATCTATCAGATTTTGAATTCTGATAGACAACCTGCAGAGTTCGATCAGGAAAATAATTTTTTAAAATTTTGATTAGGAAAATTGGAAAATTAAAAGTTTGCAATTTCGCAATCAAACCTTTATGCCAAACACTGTCGAATGCTTTTTCTATGTCTAAAAGAGCAGCTCCAGTGGAATAACCTTCAGATTTGTTAGCTCGTATCATATTAGTAACTCTGAGCAATTGATGAGTAGTGGAATGCCCATGGCGAAATCCAAACTGTTCATCTGCAAAAATTGAATTTTCGTTAATGTGTGACATCATTCTGTTAAGAATAATTCTCTCAAACAGTTTACTTATTGAAGAAAGCAAACTGATTGGTCGATAACTTGAAACTTCAGCTGGGTTCTTATCCGGTTTTAAAATTGGAGTAATTTTTGCATTTTTCCATAATTTGGAAAAATAAGCAATTTTGAAGCAGCAATTGAAAATTTTCACAAAAAATTCCATTGTGCTCTCAGGGAGATGTTAGATTAATATATTAAAGATTCCATCGTCACCAGGTGCTTTCATATTTTTGAAATATTAAATAATCGATTTAATCTCATTCAAGTTAGTTTCAAGTATTTCTGCAGGAAAAAAATTTTGGGTAGAAATTGAATCAAATTGACGTGTGACTTCATTTTCAATAGGACTCACAAAATTCAAATTTGAGTTTCAAAATTGAAACTTCGACAGCTTCCAAAAAGGTTTTGAATATGGTTTCAATTTTTCAACTTTAGTCTCAAAATTTTGATTTCTCAGAAGAGTAAATCTATGTTTAATCTCTTTCTGTAAATCTTTATAAATAGTTTTAAAAACAGGGTCACGAGAACGTTGATATTGACGTCTGCGGACATTTTTCAAACGAATTAGAAGTTGAAGATTTTCGTCAATTATTGGTGAATTAAATTTCACTTGAGCCTTTAGAACAGAATAATTCCTGGCATCAACAATTGCACATTTTAATGCTTCCAAAGCGGATATATTCACTTCGTTTTGCAAATCAAGCTCATTATTGAAATTTCTCTCAATATGAGTTTTGTATCTTTCCCAATTAGCCTTGTTATAATTAAAAAACTGATTCATGTGATAAAGAAAAAGTTATTGGAAGGTGGTCAGAATCAAAGTCAGCATGTGTGATCAATTCACTACATACATGACTTTGATCTGTTAGCACCAAATCAATTGTTGATGGGTTTCTTACAGAAGAAAAGCATGTAGGACTATTCGGAGACAAAATAGAATAGTATCCTGAAGAACAATCATTGAATAAAATTTTGCCATTGGAATTACTTTGAGAATTATTCCATGAACGATGTTTAGCGTTAAAATCGCCGATTATAAAAAATTTCGAACGATTTCTGGTGAGTTTTTGTAAATCAACTTTGAAATAATTTTTGTGCTCCCGTGTGCATCGAAATGGTAAATATGCTGCGGCAATAAATAAAATCCCAAGTTCAGTTTGAACTTCAATTCCCAAAGTTTCAATAACTTTCGTCTCTAGATGGGGAAGAGCACGATGTTTGATTCGGCGAGCACGATGTTTGATTCGGCCTTCGATGAGCGAGCATTCTAATTTAAAATTTTGATTGGTTTATTTAAAATCATTGCTAAATTTCAAATTAGAAACAATTTTAATTGTAAAATTTGTACCTATTTGGATGGCTTCAAACATTGATTTTGCCTGCAACATGGCGTTCATAAGATCGAACATTGCTTGTTGCAGAAAAGCAAGTTTACCTACCGTAATAGGCCCCAGGCAGTTGACATTAGAAAAAATATTTTCGGTAGCAATATTAGCTGGGGTAATAGGTGTACAATTATTTTCTAGCGTGTTTTGCTTACCCATATTAGCGGTCATTTTCGAACTACCAACATTTGGCGGTAGAATGTTCGAACTACCTGTAACCTGCGCATATGTTAAACGAGTATGCAGAGGGGTTGAAGAAGTGGGCGTTATTGGTACGCTTGGAGAATTTTGTTTTGAAGTTTGTTTTGATTGGGAAATTGAATTTTGTTTACCTTGCCTTACCTTAAAAATTGCTAAACGGACTGGGCATTGGTAGAAATTTGACATATGGTTGCCGTTACAATTCGCACAGCGAAAATTTTTACTCTCCTTCACAGGACATGTGTCCTTTTTGTGAGAAGAGTCTCCACAAATGAGGCATTTTTGGTCCATGTTACAGAACTTTGAACCATGGCCATAACGTTGGCAAATACGGCATTGGGTGATATGCTTTTCACCTCCGCCAAACTTCCTATAAACTTCCCACTTTACACGCACGTTATATAAAGCATGTTAAAGTAAGTTTGATCTCATCAACGGTTTGATCGTTGGCGAGACCTTTCAATACGACCTTGAACGGCTTGGCCCTCTTCGTATCATATGTAATAAATTTATACATCTTTTCAGTTAAATACTGAATAGTCTTATTCAGTACGACCCTTTATAGAGTCGGCTCATAAGCGGCATTCGTCTCTACGACCAATTTGATACGTAACTTTAACGTCAGAAACAAACGTTGAAAGTTCCTTTTTGAAAATATTAAATTCAGAAGAAATAGTTACCACAATAGGTGGAAATTTTTCCTTTTTTAAATATTTTACATTTTGTATAGTTTCACTAGCTGGCCCGGCAAACTTCGTCCCGCCTATTTTTGTGTTTAATTTAAAAATTTTCAACATTCCTAATTCATTGATTCTTTGCGATTGAATTATATCGTTTAAAAATGATTGGTTTTGGCAACATCCTCGACTTTTGGCTTTTGTACATGACCTCTATTCCGGATATATATTAGGTGTATTTCAGTTATTTTCGTTGTTTTTCAGAAACAAAAAGTGGTCATCTTCTAATTCAAAATGGTGTCCAGGGTCAATGCTTGGCTTCTCTACATCATTTCGATTTTTCAGGAACCGGAAGTCGCCATCTTGGATTTAAAAATGGTATTTAGAGACAATTTCTGGCTCCTGAGCGTCAATCTGGGTTAAGAAACACCCATATTGGGTGTTATTTGGTCATTTTCGGCTCTTTTCCAGAAACTGGATGTCACCATCTTCGAGTTCAAGAAACACTCATATTAAGCGGTATTTGGTCATTTTCGGCTGTTTTCCAGACACCGGAAGTCGCCATCTTACAATTCAAAATGTTGTCTGAGGTTGATAGGTCGATTTGTGGCTTCAGTACGTCATGAAAATCACGGAAATACCCATACTGGGTGGTATTTAGTCATTTGCCGCTGTTTTTCAGTAACCGGAAGTCGCCATTTTGGATTTCAAAATGGCATTTGTTAACAATGTCTAGCCTCTGAGCGTCAATCTGGTTAAAGAAACACTCATATTGGGTTGTATTTGGTCATTTTCGGTTGTTTACCAAACACCGGAAGTCGCCATCATACAATTCAAAATGTTGTCTGAGGTCGATTTGTGGCTTCAGTGCATCATAACAATCCCGGAAATACCCATATTAGGTGGTATTTGGTCATTTGCCGCTGTTTTTCGGAAACCGGAAGTCGCCATCTTGGATTACAAAATGGCATTAGAAGACAATTTTTGGCCTCTGAGCGTCAATCTGGTTGAAGACACACTCATATTGGGTGGTATTTGTTCATTTTCGGCTGTTTTCCAGACACCGGAAGTCGCCATCTTACAATTCAAAATGTTGTCTGAGGTCGATTTGTGGCTCCAGTGCGTCATAACAATTCCGGAAATACCCATATTAGGTGGTATTTGGTCATTTGCCACTGTTTTCCGGAAACCGGAAGTCGCCATCTTGGATTTCAAAATGCCATTAAGAGACAATTTTTGGCCTGTGAGCGTCAATCTGGTTGAAGAAACATTCATATTAGGTAGTTTGGTCATTTTCGGATCGGATTTGGTCGGAAGCCGCCATCTTACAATTCAAAATATTGTCTGAGGTCGATTTGTGGCTTCAGTGCGTCATAACAATCCCGGAAATACCCAAATTGAGTGGCATTTGGTCATTTGCCGCTGTTTTTCAGAAACCGAAAGTCGCCATCTTGGATTTCAGAATGGCATTAGGAGACAATTTTTGGCCTTTGAGCGTCAATCTGGTTGAAGAAACATTCATATTAGGTGGTATTTGGTCATTTGCGGCTGTTTTCCAGACACCGGAAGTCGCCATCTTACAATTCGAAATGTTGTCTGAGGTTAATGGCTTCAGTGCATCATGGCAATTCCGGAAATACCCATGTTGGGTGGTATTTGGTCATTTGTCGCTATTTTTCAGAAACGGGCAGTCGCCATCTTGGATTTCGAAATGGTATTTGGAGACATGCCAGAAGAAGGAAGGGTGTCGAAACATTATGGACATGTTTGTTACACCTAAAAACATTCACCTGCCAAATTTGGTTATATTTGCTTGATTGGTTCTCGAGCTGTGCGTAATTTGAGTTTAATTTGTATGGGACTCCTCCCTTATTCCAAACCGTGTCAAACCGTTATATTTGTTACCCCTAAAAACAATCACTTGCCAAATTTGGTTCCATTCAGTTGGTTAGTTCTCGAGATAAGCAGAAATTTGTGTTTCATTTGTTATGAACCCCTCCTTCACAGAAGAGGGAGGGGAATCGCACCACTATGGACATACTTGTTACCCTTAAAAACATTCACATACCAAATTTGGTTGATTGGTTCTCGAGATGTGCGAAATTCGTGTTTCATTTGTTTGGGACCCCTCCCTTCCAGAAGAGGGAAGGGTGTCGAATCAACATGGGCATATTTGCTACTATTAAAAACTTCCACATGCCAAATTTGGTTCCATTTACTTGGTTAGTTCTCGAGATGTGCAGAATTTTGTGTTTCATTTGTATGAAACCCCTCCCTTCCAGAGAAGGGAAGGGTGTCGAACCAACATGGACATATTTGTTACTCCTAAAAACATCCACTTGCCAAATTTGGTTCCATTTGCTTGGTTAGTTCTAGAGATGTGCAGAAATTTGTGTTTCATTTGTATGGGACCCCTCCCTTCCAGAAGAGGGAAGGGTGTCGAAACAACATGTACATATTTGTTACTCCTAAAAACATCCACATGCCAAATTTGGTTCCATTTGCTTGGTTAGTTTTCGAGATGTGCAGAAATTTGTGTTTCATTTGTATGGGACCCCTCCCTTCCAGAAGAGGGAAGGGTGTCGAATCAACATGGGCATATTTGCTACTCTTAAAAACTTCCACATGCCGAATTTGGTTCCATTTACTTGGTTAGTTCTCGAGATGTGCAGAATTTTGTGTTTCATTTGTATGGAACCCCTCCCTTCCAGAGAAGGGAAGGGTGTCGAACCAACATAGACATATTTGTTACTCCTTAAAACATCCACTTGCCAAATTTGGTTCCATTTGCTTGGTTGGTTTTCGAGATGTGCAGAAATTTGTGTTTCAATTGTATGGGACTCCTCCCTTATTCTAAACCGTGTCAAACCGTTATATTTGTTACCCCTAAAAACAATCACTTGCCAAATTTGGTTCCATTTAGTTGGTTAGTTCTCGAGATAAGCAGAAATTTGTGTATCATTTGTATGAACCCCTCCTTCACAGAAGAGGGAGGGGAGTCGAACCACTATGGACATACTTGTTACCTCTAAAAACATTCACATACCAAATTTGGTTGATTGGTTCTCGAGATGTGCGAAATTCGTGTTTCATTTGTATGGGACCCCTCCATTTTAAAAGAGGGAGGGGTGTCAAACCATTATGGATATATTTGTTACCCCTAAAAACATCCACCTACCAAATTTGGTTCTATTTACTTGGTTAGTTCTCGAGATGTGCAGAAGTTTGTGTTTCATTTGTATGGGACCCCTCCCTTCCAGAAGAGGGAAGGGTGTCGAATCAACATGGGCATATTTTCTACTCTTAAAAACTTCCACATGCCAAATTTGGTTTCATTTACTTGGTTAGTTCTCGAGATGTGCAGAAATTTGTGTTTCATTTGTATGGAACCCCTCCCTTCCAGAGAAGGGAAGGGTGTCGAACCAACATGGACATATTTGTTACTCCTAAAAACATCCACTTGCCAAATTTGGTTCCATTTGCTTGGTTAGTTTTCGAGATGTGCAGAAATTTGTGTTTCATTTGTATGGGACCCCTCCCTTCCAGAAGAGGGAAGGGTGTCGAAACAACATGTACATATTTGTTACTCCTAAAAACATCCACATGCCAAATTTGGTTCCATTTGCTTGGTTAGTTTTCGAGATGTGCAGAAATTTGTGTTTCATTTGTATGGGACCCTTCCCTTGCAGAAGAGGGAGGGGTCTCGAACTATCTTAGTCACCTTTCCCGGCCCCTAAAATCCCTATATACAAAATTTCACGCCGATCGGTTCGGTAGTTTCCGAGCCTATATGAATCAGACAGACAGACAGAGCTGCATTTTTATATGTTTAGATAGATTACTAATAACTTCCATTTCACCAGCTTCTTGCTCAGGCAAAATATCAAAAGGATTGTCACTACAGACACTCGAAGTGTCAGAAAGAGATGCCTCTCTTTTCCTTCCCGCAGTGATGCGTGGTTTCTTTTTTCGTCCTGCCATTTCAGGTGATACGAAAAAAGTTAAAACAGTTAAGTCAGGTAGCCTTTGAAAGACACACTGACAAAACACAAACTTTGAAGCTATAGGCAGTCAAAGACCAGTCCACAAGCAACCGAAAACACGTCTGACCTGTGGGACAGTTCAAGACGCACTGATTGCCAACAATTACATTCACTGTATTACGAAGACAGCTAATATAAGTATATTATTTTATTCGTAAAGTTAAAAATAAAAAAAACATCTAACAATGTTGATGTAACAATGTAACAATGTTGCAATGTAGAAAATTCTGAATAGATCTTAGTAAATGTACAAAACTGGATGGACTCTTACTCTTCTATAAATTAGTATTTTTGGGAACCTACTCATTCGATATTAGTTCGGTCACGATTATTTAGTGAATATCTAAGATAAAAAATAAATAAAAATAACTTATAACCGCTACAAAAATGTTCAAATCTTGTTGAGTAATTTATGGTTTTTATGGTAATCATATTCATGAGATAAACCTTCAATCACCATCAATAGCAGCATTGTAGTTTTGATTGCACGCGAATAGATGTCGTGCCCGCTGCAATGATAGACGACGAGAAACTACCAACGCTCTGCTCCACATCTACGGAACTGTTGCTTTGACCAGCATGTTCTCTTTCAAGACATCAGTTTCTATTACGCTCTAACAGCAGGTTTAGCAATTGTTCAAGGAAAGGGGTTGTTTCAAACTTTTCGAAAAACCATTACCTTCGAGACATCAAATTAGTCTAGGTTCATGGAAGCAAACATAAATTGACCTATTGGGACGGGGATACTCTGTCAATTTTTTTTCGGATATTGATACAGAGCATATCACAGGGAATGGTTGGTGTCTATTCATGTCATCTGTGCTAGGAATGCTCGCATGTGATTGTTTCATTGTTCGCGTTAATTTGTCCTTGACACTTTTTATCGATATTAACCGCTTTGCAATGAAAAAATAATGATAACTAGTGTATTACAAAATTGTTCAACATTTTATCTATCCACCAACATATTGGTTATTGTCATCCATCATGTGGTTATGCTGTTATTGACGTTTGAAATCTGACGCAACATTTGCCAGTTTCATTGCCAGTTCTACAGAAAGCATACTAGTATCACACCAAATTCCCAAACTCAGATTCAGCAATCTTTACTGAAATTCAACAATAAAAACCATGTACTGAAATTTCAGCAATTTAAATCTGTACTGAAAATTCAGCAATTCGTTTTGCTTTACCGACATTCAACAATTTTTCCTTCGATTACTGAATATACAGCAATGTACTGTCAAAATGAAAAAATGGTGCTTGTTGTCAATATTTTTAGTCCGCGCGCGTAAAAAAAGCTTGTTCGCGCGTGATAAAGGCGTAAAAAGGCTTGAACGCCGACCGGTGAGACGTGCAAGAAGTGTTTGGTGAGTGGAAAAATTAATTACTCTTGTTTTTCTTTTGTTCAGTGGAGGAAGTTGACGAAAGGACATCGGATGAACGGATCGGACTTGGGCGACACAATACTCGAGGATCAATTCAATCTCAGGTGAAAGGTTAATCTATGGTGAAAGGTTAATGAATAATAAGCAAAAAATCGACTTTCAACGTGTTTTAAAATCTTCACGAAGAATTCCCACTGAACTGATATTTCAGTAATTTAACGGACGTTCGCTGGAAATTCAGTAATAGTCCGTCAACCATGAATGACATTTCACTTTGCTGAAAATTCAGCAAAGTACCGTAAAAGGAATGACATTTCACATTACTGAAACATTCAGTAATATTTCATTGCTGAAATGATAACTGGAATTTCAGCGTGGCAAAATTCAGTGAAAGTTTACTGAATTTCAGTAAAAAAAATTTGGTGTGATAGAAAACATAGACGCAGTCCCACGTCAAAATGCAATGCAAAATTTTCGTTCGATCGGGCTTCGGACAGTGGTTCTACTAGGCGACCAGAATTTAACTTTTTTGTTTAAAAAATTGTCGAAATCGATTGTTTTGTGCAAATTGTTCTAAAAATGCTTAAACCGTCGGTATTATCTTAAAAAAATGTTTAAAAAAATTCAATACTGTTTTTTCTCCTAGACATTTTTTTAGTTCTATTTCGACACTCTCATGAATTTTTTTTACTTCGGAAAGTCGATTTTCGTTGGCACTCTAATGTTTGCTTTTGAAAAAAATCGACTTGGTACTTAGAAAGTTATCAAGCTTGGAGAGTGAATTTATTTTAAATGGAGGATTTGATTGCAATTGCTGAGATATTCATGACAATCAGTGGCAAAACGCGACAGGGTAATACTTGGGCTGACCAGATTTTCTCAGACTGAAAACGGGACAAACGGGACACTCTGGAAGATACATTTTTGAAAATTATGATTAACCAAAGCATTGATTGTTTTGCTGAACCTGCCTCAATCGGTACAAATAAATATTTAGCTGATGCACAGTAAAGTGTGATTTTTGATAAAAATGGTTGTGAAATTTATCACAAAAAAGATCGAAGTTTTGCCTACGCTGAAAATATTTTTTCTTTATTTTCTGCACGCACATTTCGTAAACATGGAATTCGTACATTGTACAGCACTTCTGCTAGATGTATAGAGCATTCGTACTGCAAGTTATCGAATAGGATTGCAACTTTACGCATAATTTGTACAATTCACGAATGTACTTTCATACGAAAGTGGATAACAACGAACAAAAAAAAACAGAAGCACGAGTATTTACTTGAACGAAATTTTTGTGTTCTGTTATTTTTGATTTCGTATAATGTATATGTTATTGCGTAGGCTTACTAATTTTTCGTACTATTTACATTATGCAGCGTTTGTTTGTACGATTGATTGCGTTCATATCTTGAACCTTTCGTTACGTATACGAATAGAGATCTGCAACCATTTTGACAGTTCTGACGAAAGTACCTTCATATTTAATACAGGTAAGTTCCGTTTTTGGCACGTTCCGTTTTTGGCACGTTCCGATTTTGGCAACTTTTGGTTCAGTTTTTGGCAACACAATTTTTTTTCTAATGTTTTCTAATCTTTAACTGATTGGTGGCCCAAAACTAGTCCTCATACCTTCTCTACAAGTGTAAATACATACAATATATGACACATTTTTGGCTTATCGACTGAGAAGCTGGCAACATTCTCTTAGAATTTAATGAACGTTTGTGAGTCTGTAGGCCTTACTACCTTAGAAAACTTTGCATACTTTTTTTATTAAAAAGCCATCTAGATTATCATTTGGCAAGGTCTGAAGTTTGAACCTCTTTTCCATATAGCAATATATCTAAATAATTACGAGGTATTGAGAACAGTTGTCAATGGATGACTTCTGAGGAATTGTCTGAACTTTAATTCGAAGCATTAAATGTACTAAATTTGAAATCGTACACCGAGAAAATTATTTTAAAGGTCATCTCAGATTTTTCGACACTAGTTTTTTAGATAGACAATTTGCACCCTTGAGGAGAAAATGTTTTTTTAAACGTATGCAACTTTTTGCGAATAAAAGATGATTCCCATGTTTTCTTCTTGTTTATATGAATAATGAAAGTTTTGTCTCCAACTTTAGAAACAAAATTCACTCAACAAAATGTAAAACAAGACTACTTACTGTTCTTCGAAATATTTTTCATTGAAAAAGTAAGCTTTAAAATATTTGTTACAACCAAATTTCCACAATTTGTAATGAAGTGAAGGACTTCTGAGAAAAAAAAAAAACAAGATTGATGCGTTTTTATTTATTTATTGTCCAGGAAAATATAGGCTATAAGCCCGTTATCCACACTTAAGATTAAAATACAATAAATTCAAAAACAACAATACCAAACAATTAACAGTCACGAAGTTGTCCTCTTAAATATAAACTTAATCTATTTTTTAAAACTGTTGGAGACATGTCGATATTAATAATGTTCTGTAATTCATTAAAAAGATCTCATAAAACGGCATGTAGGTTCGTGTTGTGAATAATTCCGAGCTCGTTGCGTAGGGTTGAACACTCTTGGATTTCTTAGCGTAACCCGTCCCGCTAATATATTGGTGAAAAACACTATATCAGCAATCCTTTGTCGGCAATGTACTGTGTCAATATTGACTAATGCGCACAATTCTTGATAGGGAGGTAATTGATCTCCATTGCATCTGAGGTTCCGTAGGGCAAAACGCACAAACTTTTTTTGAATTCCTTCAATTCTCTGTATATGTGTTACATATTGGGGGCGCCAAACGACGCTCGCAAAGTCCAGCTTGCTTCGCACTAACGATTTGTAAATAGCTTATATGGAATGAGGGTCTTTAAGATCACGCCCGTACCGTCTCACGAGCGAAAATAATCTGTGACTACATTATCAATATGGTTAGTAAACGAAAGCGATCGGTCAAATATAACGCCTAGATCGCGAACTGTTTCTTTACGTGTTAGTTCAGTTCCATTGAAATGGTACCTAAACATGAGCGGAGATATTTTACGAGAAAATGTCATGACTGAACATTTGTCCGCGTTGACATTTAAGCCACTATCCGAGCAGAATTGTCCGAAACTTTGCATGTCCAGTTGTAATTTAAGAGTCACTGCTTGTTTTGATAGACAGGAAAATTTTTACATCATCAGCATAAATCAGGATTATGGCATTAGTCAAGTAGTCTGGAAGTTTATTCATCACGAGTACAAATAACAGCGGTCCCAAGTGGCTTCCCTGAGGTACACCGGGATTTACAGTGAACGAGGCCGAGACTTGTCCCTTGATTTTCACATACTGGACTCTTCCTACTAAATATGTTTGTAGCCAGTCGTAGAGTGGACCGCCAATTCCGAAGTCACTTAAAGATTGAAGAATACTGGCCGTTTTAACCGCGTCAAATGCCTTGCTCATATCTGTATAAATACAATCGACTTGAAATCCTCTAGATATGTAATCGGTTACCAGTGAAGTAAACTCGCAAAGATTTGTGGTGACGGATTTCTTTTTTAGAAACCCGTGTTGCACGGGAGAAATGCGATCAGCGACTACCTCATAGAGAGTGTCGTACACTAGCCGTTCGAAGAGCTTAGGCATAGCGGATTGGATGGTTATACCACGATAGTTCTCGACATCTGATCGAGATCCTTTTTTATGAACAGGTGTGAGGGTTCTAGTAGCACCATACATCAGCTGTTGCTTGTTTTCTCTTCACTCGTGCATCGAACAAAATCTTGTGCATTTTATTTTGAATGGAGCGTATCTTCACGAAAATACCAAAATTGTTTTCTTTACATTTTTTTTTGACGAATAATATTTCTTAGGGTGGAGATAATTGACTAGCTTTACTCAAAATTTTATAACAAATTATCAATGATGGCTTTTCGAGCGATTTTAATTTCGTGAAGATAAAAATGCTGGAAGAACAAAAAGCACTGTTTTTCCACGTTGTTGTTTTCTACATATTGGACGCTTTTCCGTGAAACATTCGGATAACTGCATTTGGTTATAAATTATTGAAGAGAATATTAACAAGTGTTTGAAATAACAATACTTTTTACACAAAGCTATCTCTCTCAAACGTAATTGAGCACTTCACTCAATAATACCCAATAACTCTTCAGCAACAGGACAATAAGAAAAAGAATATATGGGACTAATCCTATGTTGCGCCTTAAGTGATCAATTGCATTTTCACTCGTAAGACAACATTAAAGACACTTAAGGGTGAATGCAATGTCCAACTAATATTTAAATGTTGTTTACCAATATTGGAAATGATAAAAAGCAAAAAATTCTCAGAAAAAATATGTTCCGTTTTTGGCACTGCTCCATTTTTGGCAACTGAAAATCGAGGAGCGTGTTGCTAAAAACGGAACTTACCTGTACTCATTAAAGATATACCACACTGCAAATATTATAAATATTTTTTTTTTATTCTTCCTGCTAACCTTCCGAAACACGCCCAACCGGGCCCTGCCTGATCAGAAGTTGCCATTCGAGGTCATGTTTGGTCGCAAAATCCGGATGTGCCTCGAGCTTCTGCGTCTACCGCCGGTACGTGCTCCGGTGCCATCGAACGACGACCGCAAGGAACCGAGGACCTTCGGCAAAAGGGACCCCGTATACGCTAAACTCTATGGTCAGAATGGTTTGAAATGGGCTCCCGGTGTCGTCATCGAGAAGATAGGAAACGTGATGTAGAACGTGTGGGTCGAAGATCGACGAATGCTACGCTCTCATGTCAACCACCTTCGGAGTCGCTCTGCTGCTACCACGACATCGAAGCAATCCGCTGAGCAAGCTGCCTCGAAACAGCATTCACTACCGCTCGACATACTGTTGGGTGCCTGGGATCTTCCAAGACTATCACCAGGTACGCCAACTCTGTCGCCGGTTACGCCCATGCCGTCGCACCGTGCAAGGTTCTGGTCCGATTCGTGCTACGTCTACGCCACGCCACGAGTTCTCGGCCGTTGTCCCGTCTGGCTCATCATCATCAACAACATCAAGTGAGTTCGAGTCTACTATCGAAGTGGAGCCGGTGGAAAATCTTCCTAGGCGCTCTTCGAGGATTCGAAGACCGCCGCTAAGGTTCGACCCGTATCACCTCTATTAAGAGGGGAGATGTTGTGGACAACCCTGTTGCGCTGCGCTTGTTTTCTCGGTCAACCGACGCAGCGCAAAGTCGCAGGGCTCGCCACGGCAGCATAGCTGTTATGTGCGATGCTGGAAATTGCGCATAAATGTAGAATGTTGTCCGGCCATTACAGTTTGTTGTACCGTTTTAATGTGTCGTGAATAAATAGCTTTTAATTAGTTGTAATCGGGACCGTTTATTTACTCCGATGTAAAGAGCCTTTCGAGTGTCATTCCCGGGGTACCACCGTCCAAAAGTTACGCATACGAATAGAAATCTGTAACAGTTTTGACAGTTCTTCCTTCATATTTATTACGCATTGGTTTCGTTACAGAAAACAACAAGAGGTTTTGTATATAAAACATACGTTTTCGTGGATTAAACTAAAATATATTTCCAGTGTAACAATATCATGGCAATCATCATCAGTCCACATACCGTTTGCGAAAGAGAATAGGGATGATACTACCAGGAAGGCACAAATGGTATACAATAATATTAAAGAATCATTCCGCGTCGAAAACTCGACAGAAACGGACGTGCAAAGTGATCGTTCCATTATAATCCGGTCCGTGTGAACGAAAAGCCAAACAAAAGAGTATATAATCCGCGCTCAAGGCCATCTAGATAGTGAGTTGTGTCGCTACGATTTTGTACCCGGCTTGCTACAGTGGCTGTATTGGTGCAAAAATACCGGCGGCAGCTTTGATCTGTGCACAGTGAATAGATATTTCGTGTTAAAGGCCATTCGACAGTTGAGTTGGGTCGCTGCGTAGAGTGACCTCACACCCGGCTCGCTGCTAGTGGCTGTATTGGTGCTGCTGTGTTGGTGCTGCTGGCTGTAACGGCTGCAGCTTTGAACGATCGGACAACCAACCCTGCTGGCATGAAGAAGTAAAGAGGTACGTGTTCTTGTCGGCGCTAGTGCGCTAGACTTAGCGCGATGGATGTAGATCCCTCGCCTCCCGCGCCACCATCACCGAACCCTCCTGACCCTGCTTTTACCCATGCTGAGCAACCTAAGCTGAACAGCTAAAGCCCTTGGTCTCCCCGGGACCGCCGTTAGGTATTACTTCAGGGAGAGGGCCCGTCGTGCTTTTCGCACTCACCTCTATGGGTAGCAGAGCAGCCTATACAGGCCAGTTAGTTAACCGTTACCTAACTGGGGCACATCGATGGTTTCCCGTCGATTGGTGCCCTGCAAAATACTAACGATCTGTGATGCGGCCGTGATGACCGCATCCCAGATTTCCCTATTTTCGCACATCCTACGCACGATATTCTCTGGCGTGGTGTCCATCCCACTTATTGCCAGCTCGTACCGTACCCGCTCGAAGCGTGGACATGTGAAGAACACATGCTCCGCGCTTTCTTCCGCACCCGTACAAGCGGGGCACATAGGGGACTCGGAGCAGCCATGGCCTGACAGGATCAGTGTCAGATGGAAGGTTACTTCCCCATGGCGCCTATTAATCCAGCATGCTAACTCTGGAATGAGTCGGTGTGTCCATCTACCTTTTGTAGTGTTGGACCACTCCCGCTGCCACCTGGCCATTGAGGATGACCGTATGGTGTTGCGAATACCCCTCGTGTCGCGTTGGTCGAAGCACTCTACATCCTCTTTGACGATGATGCTGATGGGCATCATGCTAGCCAGGACGCAAACCGCCTCGTACGACACTGTTCGGTATGCGCACGCGACCCTTAGGCACATTAGCCTGTACGTACTCTCGAGTTTGCCGCGATGGCACGAGGTACTCAATACCTTGGACCACACTGGTCCTCCATACCTGAGTATGGACGTGGTCACGCTAGCAAGGACTTTGCGCCTGCTGCTACGGACCGCCGAGCTGTTGGCCATCATGCGAGATAGCGCTGCCACAGCCATGGAAGCTTTCTTGCAGGTATAATCGACGTGGCTCCCGAACGTGAGCTTGTCGTCGATCATAACCCCCAGAAGCTTCAACGAGCGTTTTGAGGCGATAGTGCATGTACCGGCACTAATCGATGCCTCCTGCTCAGACTTTCTGTTATTTACAACAATAACTTCAGTCTTATGGTCGCTAGCTCCAGTTTCCTGGAGTGCATCCAGTCTTCCACTACGCGTATTGATAGCGCGGCCTTTAACTCTACCTCTCTAATTGACTCGCCATAGACCTCAAGAGTTATGTCGTCGGCGAAGCCCACGAACACCACCCCTGGAGGGAGTGTTAGTTTTAACACGCCGTCATACATGGCGTTCCACAGTACCGGACCCAGGATGGAACCTTGCGGTACACCTGCGGTAACCGGAACGCTTTTCTGACCCTCGTTTGTTATACACTAGCACTCGATTCTGAAAGTAGTTACCCAGAATCTTGTACAGCGACGTCGGCACTCTGAGACTCTGTAGCGCTAAGGCTATAGAGTCCCAGCTGGCACTGTTAAACGCGTTCTTCACGTCAAGCGTGACGATCGCGCAGTAACGAATGCCCCTCCTTTTGCGTTGGATTGCAACCTCAGCCGTTCTGGTGACGGAGAGAATTGCATCCACCGTGGACCTACCTTTTCGAAAACCGAACTGGTTGCTTGATAGACCGTTCTCACTTTCTGTATATTTCACCAGTCTATTGAGGATTACCCTCTCAAGCACCTTGCCCGCCGTGTCCAGCAGGCAGATTGGTCTGTATGCTGATGGGTTAACTGGTGGTTTCCCAACCTTCGGCAACAGCACCAGCCTCTGGCGCTTCCACACGTCCGGGAAGAGGCAGTCGTCAAGGCATTTCAGCATGACCACCCTGAACAACTCGGGGGCTTCTTTGATGGCCAAGTTCGGGATTCCGTCTGGTCCCGGAGCCTTGCCCACCTTCAGGGAGTTTGCGATCTCGATCAATTCATCTTCCGTCACCCTTACCGCATCGTCAGCCTCTGCACGGCTGCCGTCACTCACGGTAGGTGGTGACTCGTCAGCCGGAGGCCAGGGACTTGGTTCGTGGCTTGGGAAGAGGCCCTGAATGATCGTTTCTAGCATCGCTGGTGATTGTTCGGCCGGGGCTAGCGCACCTCTAGTCTTGGTCATAACGATCCTGTAGGCGTCACCCCACGGGTTCGAATTGGCACTGGCGCAGAGTCGTTCGAAACAGGCTCGTTTGCTGGCTCTGATTGCGCTCTTAAGCGTTGCCTTAGCGGATCTGAATGCGGCACCGCGTTCCGCTCTTTGCTCGTCGGAACGTGCACGTTGCATCCTCCGTCTTGCACGGAGGCATGCATTGCACAGGCCTGCTATCGTATCGCTCCACCAGTATGTCGGTGGCCTACCCTCTCTAGGCGGACGAGACCTAGGCATCGTGGCGTCGCACGCCCATGACAGCATCGAATGTAGATGGTCCACATCCGGGAGCGGTTAACCCCCTTCGTGCTTCCATCTAATTGCCTGCCCAAAAACATCTGCATCGAAATGCAATGTTTTCCAGCCGTAGAAGGATGGAATATTGGCCCTACTCGCTGCTTGCTTCCGCACGCCTACCTCATAGCGGATCGATTGGTGATCACTATTCGTGTAGCTGTCGTCTACCCTCCAGTTCGTGATCAGTCCCGGGCTGCAGAACGTCACATCGATAATCGATTCGGCACCATTTCTACTGTAGGTGCATTTTGTACCAACGTTAGCCAAGTCTAATTTGAGCTTGCCAAAGCTTCCAACAAGACCTGGCCCCTCTGGTTTGTACAGCAACTTCCCCACTCGACAGCCCAAGCGTTGAAGTCACCCGCAACCACCAACGGCCATAGGCCCGTCAGTTCCACGGTTGCTTGATCGACCATCTGCGCGAACGTTTCGGTAGACCAACTTGGCGGAGCATAGCAACTGCAGTAGAATACTCCATCCACTTTGGCTATAACGTACCCCTCTCTGGAGGTCGACACAATCTTCTGAACCGGGGACCTGCCTGTCGTGCAAATGGCCGTCTTCCCAGACTTGTCCGATACCCAGTTACCGATTCCGGTTGGGATGCGGTATGTGTCCGAGACGATGGACACGTCCGACAACGACTCAGCAGCCGCTTGGTGTAGCAACTGCTGCGCCGCATAGCAGTGGTTCAGGTTTAACTGTATCACCCTCAGGCCTGCGGCTTAGTAGCCGGCCGTGCAGCCGGACACTTGGGGCCTCCCATGGCGTGTTTGGCGTCCCGTTTACCGGTGCATACCAGACACTTGGGAGGTGCACCGCAGTCCCGTGCCTTGTGGCCTGCGCCACCGCAGCGGCGGCATAAATTGGACCTGTCGGGCCCTTTGCTCGACCAGGATTTATGCCCCCGCTCAAAGCACCTGAAGCAAACGTCAGGCTGTTGGAAGGTGCCCAGAGGGCAGACCGACCAACCCACCTTCAACGTGGCCTTTTTCAGGGCCTTGTTACCCTCCGCTAGAGTGGAAGCTTTATGGTAGCAACCTGGGTGCCGGCCGGGCCCCTGCGGAGACGAACTGCCTCCGCGGTCACTACCACTCCACACTCTCGTTCGAAGGCTTGTGCTATGTCGCACCCTTCGGTGATCTCGTCCAGGTTTTTAAGCTGGAGAGTCACTTCAGGATTTGAACCTCCTCGCCTAGCACTTCCTGGGCCGTCTTTTTATAGGCACAGCCCTTGCCCTTCGCCTCTTTGCGGAGTTCGAGGATCATCTCGCCGGTGCGTGACCGACGAATTGACCTGACGTCCGTGCCGAGGTCTTTGAGCTTGGGTTCGCCTCTCATGGCCTTCAAGACTTCAGCGTACTTAGACGCATCTGTCTTGAAAATGAGCGCGTCACCTGCTTGCCCCTTGCGGCTTCTTATTGCGGTCGCCGCGCTTCGCGCGTCGTTCCCGCTTCTGCCGCTTTTTATTCACCACGGTGGTCCAATCCGTGGCTTCGCCGTTTGCCGGTTCTTTGCTCGGCTGGACCGACGAGCCAGCTTCCTGGCTGTCACCGAACAACCGCCTTCGTTGCGTCCTGGGGGCCGTTTCGCCCGGAGAGCCCCTCGCACGTTTGCCAGTCGGTTCAGTTGAACAGACTTCGGCAAACGATGCTGCAGCTGTTTGTGTGTATTTAGACACAGCTGCAGCACTCCCTTTTTTAGGCTGGTTAAGCCTTGCCTCTAGCGCGAGTGCCTTGCTTTCGGCATCGTTAGCCCGTTTAAGGGCTTGCGAAAGCTCGGACTTCGCGCTGCAAATATTCATACGTAGCAACAGAAGACATTTTTTCAAGTCTTTTGATATGTTGCTACGTTCGTCCGTGAACTTGAGTATTTCATCAAGTTGTACGGACACCGCTCCCACGCTCGGGAACTTGTTCATGTGGCTTTCTACCGCAGAGAGTAGCATAGCCCCAGATATCTGTTCCCGCTCCTTGGCGGTTTTAGGTGTTTCCACCTTGCCGCCAGTCTTCGCCGTTCCGGTTGGTGCTGGCTTAGGCGTGCCCGCCTTTGCCCCAACCCGGAATTCCCCTGTCGGCGTCGCAAAAGGTGTACTAACCTGTGCGCCGCCTTTACCGGTATCGGCCAGTCTCGGTGGAGACCGGGCGATGCCCCGCCTGGCAAACGGGTTTATTAACCCGTCTGTCCCTTCCGCTACCTTCTCTTCCTCATTAATTTTAAAAGAAAACATTGTTGTTAAAAGGGTCCCCCTTCCAGCCGCTATCCTTGGTCATGGTGAAGTGGTCGCCTATATGGTCCCATGGTGGCCTATGCCGGGGCAGTGAGGTCATGGCTAGTGAAGGTCGTCATAGCCCCTCATGAGTAACTATGACGCCTCCCGACCGGCGTAAGTCAGGAAAGGGCATCTGATCCCACTCCTGCCTGATTCCCATCAGGCAATGGCCGCGGAACGTACTGGAAGGCCTGCCAGGTTTTACGGGACGGAGACCCCTGCAGCCGTGTGCCACCTCGCCGTTTCAAACCGTTGTCACACGACTTTACTAAGGGAGCTCGGTGCAGGTGCCAGCCCAACGTCGTGGTATCAAATCGTATTCCCTCTCAAAAACCTAAAAACACAGTACACCATAATTGGGACCTTACTGGTATCAGCCCCAATAGGCAGATTAGTGCATTTGGGTGATGGGAGCGGCACTACTCGCTCCGTCGAAGCTGCTTACGAGTGGCCGTGGCTTTTACGGGGAATCGACTGCCCAATGCCCGAAACCCCACCACTCCCTAGGCAAGCTCCCGCTGCCGGTCCGGGACTAATCGATGTTATCGCACACCCATCGGTGGTCACACAGCGCGTGCATGGCCTCGACGGTCGCCAAGCGTCGACCCGTGGTGGCCTGCAGCTCGGCCAAACCCTCCTGACCCTGACCCGTTAGTTTCCCCCTCCTCTGTACATTCTCCAGTTCCCCCTCGCCACAGGCTTTACCCAGACGGAGCCCAGGGCGGCTATACTGTCTATTTTCGGCCAAAGGCGGGACCGAAATCGAAACAGTTGAACATTTTGCAGATTTCTAAAGACCTGACGAAGGAGTACAGGGCCGTGACCGAAATTTCCAAGGTCCGACCTAACAAGCTCCGTGTCGTGGTCAGTAACCTGAAAGAGGCCAACGCTATAACTTGCTCTGAGCTCTTCACACGCGAGTATCGCGTTTACATACGTTCGCCGGGTCAGCACTACCAAGTCACGTCTCGATCCACCGGGTTCGTCTCCCTGTGCGATTATATGTGCCTCGCGTCATGAACTGCGTGAATTGTAAGCAGTTAGGCCACACCGCCGTCTACTGCTGCAATAAGGCACGTTGTGGCAAGTGTGGGGAGAATCATGCGGATGATTCCTGCAGTAAAAATGCTGAAAAATGCATTCATTGTGGGGAGAGTCAGCATGAGCTCTCGACATGTGCGGTGTACATGCAGCGTAGGGATAAAACAAAGAGCGTTCGAAGCGTTTTTACGCTGAGATGCTGAAGAAGACCGTTACCACTTCTCCCATTACATCAAACCCTTTTGATCCATTGTCCTCTGATGAAACCGATTTTGACGATTCACCAGCGGGAACATCTTACGCCAATCCTGGGGAGTCTAGAAAGAGGAAAAATATTTCCTCTCCTAAATTTCCTAGAAAAGGTCTCAAGATTTCTCAAAGTGAAATGAATGGTACAAACAAACCTAAGAACGCTGCGGAACAACCGAAGCAAACTCCTCCTGGGCTTGCAACCCAGGAGGAGTTCCCAGCACTGCCAGTAACAGTGAAAACCCCAGTTGTTCCTTTTGCACATCCAGTTGCTGAAACAAACTCTGGATTAGTGAAATTTTCTGACATTGTGGACTGGATTTTTGAAACTTTCAATGTACCCGATCCAATTAAAATTTTTCTTACAGCATTCCATCCAACAGTTAGATCATTTTTGAAGCAGTTGACTGCCCAATGGCCCCTCCTTGCAGCGATTGTAACCTTCGATGCCTAATTCATTTGCGTTTATGAAGGATTCTATCTCTGTCTTACCTTGGAATTGTAGAAGTATTTTACCAAAAGTTGATTCGTTCAAAGTTTTGATAAATAAAAAAAAAACCGATGCATATTTTCCCGTTGTGAAACTTGGCTTACTTCGAATACTGATCTCAACTTCCATGATTTTAATATTATTCGCCTTGATCAAGACATTCCATACGGAAGAGTACTTCTAGGGATTAAAAAGTGCTATTCTTTCCATCGTATTAACCTCCCCTCGATTCCAGGCATCGAAGTTGTCGCATGTCAAGTGACAATACACGATAAAGAGCTTTGTATTGCCTCAATATATATTCCCCCAGAGCACAGGTTGGGCAACGGCTGCTCTTTGATTTAATAGAACTTCTCCCCTAGTCACGTTTGATTTTGGGAGACTTCAACTCTCATGGCGTGGCTTGGGTTTCCCCTTACAATGATAACCGTTCCTCTTTGATCTATAACCTTTGCGATGACTTCGACATGACTATTTTAAACAACGGTGAAATGACACGTGTCCCGAAACCTCCAGCGCGCTCAAGCGCTTTGGATCTATCCTTATGTTCGACGTCGCTACGGTTGGATTGCACATGGAAGGTAATCCTCGATCCCCACGGTAGAGACCATTTGCCTATTCTTATTTCAATTACTAACAGGTCAACTCGCACGCGACCAATTGATATTCCGTATGACCTCACACGGAATATCGATTGGAAGTTATACGAGGAAAAGGTTTCAGAAGCTGTCGAGTCGATTCAACATCATTCACTACTTGAAGAATACAACCTCCTCGCGGGCTTGATTCTTGACGCCGCGTTGCAAGCCCAAACGAAAAAATACTCCGGCGTAACGATCAAAGAACGGCCTCCCACTCCGTGGTGGGACAAAGAGTGCTCCGATGTCTACACGCAAAGATCCGAAGCGTATTGGGCCTTCCGGAATACAGACAATGCCGACGACTTTAAACGTTATTCGGAGCTTGATACCAAGTTTAAAAGCTTGGCTAAAGTGAAGAAACGCGGATATTGGCGTCGGTTCGTAAACGAGACGCCGAGAGAGACATCAATAAGCACTCTTTGGAACACAGCCCGAAGAATGCGGAATTGCGTAACGGTCAACGAAAGCGAGGAGTCTTCAATTAGGTGGATGCTTGATTTTGCCGGGAAAGTATGTCCGAATCCTGTTCCTGCGCAAAACATTGTTCGCGATGCGTCTCCGGGCCACGACGCGATAGAATCACATTTTACGATGGCAGAATTTCCAGTTACCTTCCTATCCTGTAACAATAACGCGCCTGGGTTAGATAGAATTAAATTCAACTTGTTGAAGAATCTACCCGGCAATGCCAAGAGGCGCTTGTTGAACTTGTTCAATAAGTTCCTGGAGCAAAACATTGTACCGCAGGATTGGAGGCAAGTGAAGGTGATCGCCATCCAAAAATCAGGGAAACCAGCTTCTGACCACTACTCTTATAGGCCGATTGCAATGCTATCCTGTATCCGGAAATTAATGGAAAACCCGAACTAATCCACCTAGCGGTGAGACCCAGCCTTTCTCATTCGAACTTTTTATTTGTTAAAATAGATTTACACCAACAGTTAAAAAATACACCTTGATAATTTCTGCTGGATTTATTATTCATTCTAAATAGCAAATTTTTGGTAGCCACAGCACATCTTATACCGAACATTTAAAATATAACATTCACACACTTATGAACATACATTAACACATATACATGCAAATAACATTCAATTCTTACAAATATATGGCGCGATTTTGTTTTTGATCGTGGTATAATCGATTTTTACTCATATACTGCGTATAAATATTTAGATTATGTCAACTTTAGTCAGTAGATTTCAAATAATATATAAATAAATTTTGTTTTTTATACACTAATTTGAATGATCTTATCAGTGAAAATGAAACTCTTTAACGCAGTTGATATTACTGACCGTTTCTTAGGGGCATCCAATGAATGGCCAAATACCATTCAATATGGGTTCTTGAAACCAGGATTATACCCAGTGGTCAGAATCTGAATCTCAAACCCCATTTTTAATCCAGATGACTACCTCTGGTGGCCTGATAATCATAAAATCATAAAATCCATCATAAAATTGCCGAACTGCCTAATCTAGGTATTTCGATGGCGAAAATGGCGACAGTTTCTGATCTACAGCCTAAAATGACAAATATCATCCAATACGATTTGGGGAAGCGGTATGATACCCTGAGGCCAGAAATCATCTTCAGACGCCATTTTAAATTTGTAGCCAGTAGCTTCCGGTTTCTGGAAACCAGTCGATAAGGGACAAACATTACCCAATGTGAGTTTTTCAGTACCCGGGATGATGCTCAGAGGCCAGGAATCAACTACATACTTTATTTTGAAATCCGAATTTTCGACTTCCGGTTTCTGGTAAACAGCCTTCAATTGCCAAATACAATCCAATAAAGGTATATCAACATATTTTAGCATATTGATGTTGTATTTGGAGGAATAATTGGAGCATATTTGAAATTTGACGTGATATTTGTACAAACTAAATGGTCATTCTGTCATAATGCCTCTTAATTTCGAATTTTGATCAAAGCAGCTAGTTTAAAACAGCCTTTGTGTTTTGTTTCTTTGTAGTTTGAGGAACAACCAGTTCGTTTGACACTTGTTTTCTTTAAATAAGTCGTTTGATCTTTGAGAGAATAGACTTTCAATATTTTCACAATTTAACACATAATGGTTAAAATAAAAGTGGTCAACACAAGTGTGGCCCCGAAGGTCAAACTGAGAAAAATGAAAAATTATAGCTTTTTAAACACTCCTGTGAATTTTTTTCTGTCTAGGGCAACTGTTGTGAGCTTTAGAGCAGCATTTTTTTCGATTTAGTCAACCAGTGTTATAATCAAATGAAATGGGTATCAATAAAGCAACTTAACCTGTAATTTGAAACTTAGATTGTTGAAATCAGTCCAGCCGTATTTGGTGAAACGAGTGAATTTAAAAAGTTTTCTTAACACATTTCTTTTCATAACCTTTGAACTACATGCTCAATCATCATAAAATACGTCAGTTAGGGGTTTTGAAGACAGTCCGTTCATTTGATAACTAATTTGTTCAAATCGGTTGTTTAGTCTCTGAGATAATGAAGTTTTAAACTTTTACATTTTGATACATAACAGACAAAGTTACAGTCTAATTAAAATTAATTTTCATATCATGGCAACTATACCTTTCTATTCTATATTTCATTATCAGGCAACTAGACCTTTCTATTGCAACTTATTTCGTGAAAATCGGTCCATCCATCTCTGAGAAAAGTGGATGAGTTCAAGCAGTCTTAGAAACATGTTACTTTTCATAGGCCTGATTTCACATTATTATACACTAGCTGATACCCGGCCCGCGTTGCTGCGCCATTAGGTTTACGACGACAACCGCATATCTTTCAAATGTACATAATTTCGAACAAATATTAACATTACCATGTTATATCTATAAGGCTGTATGTATTCTGTCCAAAAATATGTATTTCTGAATCATGTTTCTCCAATGTTCTAATTTCTATTAAAATTCTAACGAATACATTCGGGAAAATAGCAATAGTCAAAAATGTTAGAAACATGACGTTACTTAGTTTATTATTTTGGCTAGGAATAGCTGAAGTATTTTTTTTTTGTTCATACAAATTAGCTGAGGTATTGTCCTAAACTTCAACCAAACGTAAACGTAAGCAAATAGAAATTTGTTATTTCGGTTCAAAATAATTCGAAAAGTGTATGTGTTTTACAAATGAAAAAGGTATCCATCCATGTTGTTAACTACCTAAACATCATGCTATTTTTTACATTGCTCGCATTATTGCATTCGAGCATGATCGCTAAGAATAAGCTCAAAGTAAAATTCTCACTCCAAAAACTAATAAAATAACTCTCTAAAAATTGTGTAGTCCCTGAAAAAATCGAAAAATACATCTGGAGTCGATTTCCGGCCTCTGGATATCTTCCTGATTTTGGAAATATTTATATTAGGTGGTATTTGACCATACCTGGCTGTTCCTTAAATACTGGGAGTTGCTACCTTGGATTTAAGGAATGGGACCGATTTCTGGACTCTGAACATTATTTTGATTCCGGAAATAACCAAATTGGCTGATTTTTTGAAAATATCATTTTGAGCGTATTAGTAGAATGATATCAAATATCAAAAGAATGAAATATTTCCATTAAATTATACTATCAACTTTGATAGTAGAATTGAATGGAAATTTTTCATTCTCTCGTTATTTCATATTGACTGGTACTTCGCCATTTTGGTTGTATTCCTTCAACCGGAAATCACAATCTTGGATTTCAAAATGGTGTTTGGATTTGGTTTATGGTATCTCGATTCTTGAATGACCATTTTCGGCTGATTTCCAGCAATCTGAAGTTGCCACTTAGAATTCGGCGTTTTTCACAAATTCTTTGAATTATAGTCGATAAGATTACGATGGAATATCTTGTATCAATATACAATGGACTATCTTGTATCAATATAACTTTCACCAATCATTTTTGGTTGTTTTCCAGAAAGTGGAAATCATCATTTTGGATTTGGCGTCTGGGGTCGATTTCCGACCTCTGGGTATCATTTGAGTTTCAAAAACAACCATGTTGGGTGGTTTTCGCTCATTTTCGGAAAGCGGATATCGCCATTTTGGATTTTAAAATGATGCCGGGATGTGATTTCTGATCTCTGGGTATCATAACGATTCCGGAATGACCATTTTTGGCTGTTTACCAACAACTCGATGTTACAATTTAAGTTGCCACTTCGGAGTGAAAATGTCGTCAGGGGTCAATTTTTGGCCTATGTGCATCATTTCGATTACAAAAATACCAATTTTAGGTAGTATATGGTCATATCTGTTAACCGGAAGTCACCATCTTGGTTTTCAAAACAGCGTCTTGAGTTGATTCCAGGTCTCTTGGCATCATTTCGGTTGCAGAAATACCCATATTTGGTGCTGTTCGGTCATTATTGGTTGTTTTTCGGAAACCGGAAGTCGTCTGTGTATGGTCTTTGCAGTCGATTTTCGACTGCTGGCTATTATTTTGATTCCAAAAATACCGGATGTCGCCATCGTGTTTCTAAATAGCGTCTGGATTTGATTTCCGGTCTCCGGGCATCATCTTGGTTCTCGAATAACTATATTGGCTGTTTTCAAGCTACCGGATATTGCCACTTCGAATTTCAAAATGGCATCTGGGGACGATTTTTGGCCTATGTACATCATCTCGATTACAAAAATGCCCATATTGGGTGATATTTGGTCATTTTCGGAAACCGGAAGTCGCCATATTGGATTTCAAAATGCTATCTAGAGTTGATCTCAGGTCTCTGGGCATTATCTCGATTCCAAAAATGCCCATATTAGGTGATATTTGGTCATATTGGGCCAGTTTTCTGGACACCGGAGATCGTCATCCTGGATTTCAAATGGAGTCGATTTCGGCCTCTGAATATCATTTTGGTTCCAAAATAACCATAATGGATGATATTTGATTATTTTCTGGAACCGGAAGTCGCCGTATTGGATTTCAAAATATCGTCTGGATTTGATCCCCGGTCTTGGTGCTATCCTGGTTTAAGAAATATTTAACCGGAGAACATCATCTTGACATCCTAGGTTGATTTCCGGTCTCTAGATATAACCTCGGATTCAGAACTCCCCGCAAAAAAACCGCAAAACAGGGGCAAAAAAGAGCATTTCCCGTGCCCTGCACAGAATTAAACCATCACAAATCGACTTGTTGACCTATTCTGAGCATGAGCATGATTGACCGCCCGCGGTTGCTACTCCGTTATTGCCAGATCAGCTGTAATTACACAAAGAACCAACAGATGATGTTTGGGACCAACATGCATCCTCAATGTGTAAAAACAAATGACCTAAATCTTTATATTAGGCAATACCAGCGCCGGCCGCATCCGAATGCAGGTCAAAGAAGGAGTTTGTATAGGAATATGTTGACGTGATACTCGCTTTATTGGAAGCCGAGAACACCTCTGCACTTCCACGAGAAATCACTGGGATGTTGGATAAAGGGGAAGGTATACAGCAGGGTTCGTTTTGGTAAACGATGCGCTAATGTCGGGTTCTTCAGAACAAGTGCCGCGTCTACAAGTTTATTACATCCGCCACGATATTCATAATGTGATTCGAACTTATTTAGTTTGACAATGTAACACCGCAACAAAAAAACGTACGCGAGGATACAAGATTTTTGACTAAACCGAGACAACTTGAAAATAACCGTATATCTCCTCGTAAGGTGATGCTCTTCATACCTAAAACTATTGCGCGTTGTTGATCCATCTGAAGATAATACGACCTCATGGAAGGTACCGACGCGGGGGTTGAAATGATATTTATCGACTCAACGCAATCTACTTCGATTTCCGATGTAATAATTTAGATGCAACGCGCGAGCAGTCTCCGACTTAACGTTGATGAAGATAAGAAAGATATGATGAAATATCTGGGTTCACTTCGCGAAATCACCACACGCCGGAAGTCCATATATCAGCAAAACTCGCCCGGGCTGAATACGCGTTTACACCGAAGCGTTACGAACAACCGCTTTAATCCCCCCGGCCGACACATACGCGCAGGAACTTGGCGTTTACGTCGATTATCTCCTAACAATGTACGCCTAATACGCCTAATAAATATGAAAATTGGCAATGTTCCATGCATCCAAAGCCTCAACAATTTAATAAAAGCAAATATACATATAAGCCTGAATATATTTTTAAATTTATTAACAAAGTTCCGAACTAGTCATAAATATAACAAATTATGTAAAACAACTGGGTAAAAGCTAGAACAATCAAAAAATCAAAGCATATGATTCCTGAGAAACACATACTCCAAACTCCACAAACCACACTAACACTTTGTGGACAAAAATAAAACTTGTTACTGAAACCCTGCGGAAAAAAAAAACCGCGCACACAATTTCAACGATGAAATCAAAATCTCTCTGTATCTGTTTTCTCACATAAAGTAAAACTAGAAACAAGCATCAAAATATCACTTTACAATACAGACAAGACAAAACGTATACTTAGCTTTCATCTCTTCATTTTCCAGTTGTTTTCATCGTTTTTGGACTTTTCTTTAAATGGAAGTACAGTGGCAACATGCATGTATGCCTTCACACACTCGTTTAATCCATACAACATTTTATTCGTTGAAAAGAGATAGCATATAAACACTGTAAACGGGGCGATGCATGGTTTTGATCTTATTGGCAAATTTTCACTTCAAGTTTAATTAGATACAAGCCAAATATAATTTGCACTATGCCAATGAATAAATCCCTAATGAGCATTTAATCACTATAAAACTATGTGGAGCAGCTGCTCGAAAAACACTCTCCTTATTGTATGTAATAACACCACACACTCCACACTTTCAAACCGTCGCCAAGACAGCGATAAAAAAAAAACAAGAAAAAATAAACACTTTGGTGAATCTAAAAAGCAACGCAATAATATTCAATTTTCACAATTAAATTCACTTTTTTCTGTGGAACTTCACACTTTTCGCACTCAGCACATTTCAATAGAGCACCTGTATATATGTTTAACAATTCTTTAGGTGTAAAATAACCGAAAATCACCAAACAATGTGATGATTTCAAAGCAGGAACCAGCTGGCCAATCTTGATCACGGCCTCGCCATCGACTTGTTGACCTATTCTACATAAAAAATCTATATTCCAGGTTGTTGGCACCAATTAATCGCCGCTAGACTGGCAGCCTGAAATATAGTATTTCTCATGTAAAATTGGTCAACAAATCGATTGGTGATGGTATTATTTTGTGCAGGGGAAATAGTCGATGTTGCCTTTTTTCATCCTATATTTGCGTATTTTCGGAAATATAGATCTTTTCCCGTGCCCTGCACAGAATTAGAATATCACCAATCGATTAATTGGTCAATTTTACAAAAATGGCTATATTTTAGGCCAGCCCAGCGGCTTGTAATAAGTGGGTATTTTGGTTCATTTTTTTTCCATTGTTCAATGTTATGATAACACTTTTGAGCCTTAAAAACTCTCACAATTATATTAAAATAATGATAAATTGAAATGATGATAGGAATAATAAATTAGCTGCGCCACTAAGATACAAAAAATCAATATCACAGCATTTACCCTTTATTTGAGAACTCAAGTATACAGAATGATACGATGATCGTGTTTGATTTAGGACTATACAAATAACAAATTCGCTATTGCTACCCTCCTCCCTGACCACGCTGATGAGAAAATAAAATTAAAATTAATTGAAACAAATACGCTACTATATGACTTATGTGTACCGAATTATATGATATTCGATGAGGCGGTTTCAAATTTAAAAACAAACAGAGAAGTCATAGATACTTTCTTGAGAATTCACTTATACATATTGACACGGTAATCAAGTAAGGTTTTGAAGAGTTTACCCCCCGCCCCCCTGTTACGCTTATGAAATACATTAAATTTAAAGTCGTTGATATATACCACCCACTATAGCTTCCAAACATCGAATTTAATGATGATCGGCTCAGTGGTTTTAAAATCGTTAAACGGTGATGTCATCACCCCTCCCCCCTTACTACGCGAATGAAATACAGAAATCTCTCAAATGACACAGCAACACCACAGAAATACGCTTCATACCAAAAAATCTGTGTTTTAAGTTGCACGGTTATTGTAGAAAACGTCTGCATGTTAACAGAGTACAAATTGACTCCTCCTTGCCTACGCTTATGAGATAAAGCGAAACTAATATTTTAGGATTACTCCCCGTACTCGAAAACCCTTATGCACAAATTTTCACGGTTATCGGTTCAGTAGTTTTTGAGTCTATGGGAACAGACAGACATTCGCATTTATAGATATAGATACACCCTTCTCCTTACTACGCCACTGAGATACAGGAAAATCAATGTTATAGGAACATACTTCACTTATACAAATTGGAACGATGATCAATTTATGTGTTTAGGTGTTTTCAAATAACAAATATTAGCTCCCCCTCCCTTGCCACGCTTATGGAATGAGTAAAATTCAAATTCATGAAATATATCAGCTACTGTAGATTCTACATACCGAATTTAATACTGATGGGTCCAGCAGTTTCAAAATCATCAAAGGTTGACATGTTAACCCCCTCCGCCCTCTCATCCTTACAACGCCTCTGAGAAACAAAAAAGTCGCCGGCCAGTAACACGCAAGAATACATCTCAGACTCAAAAACATCTGTATATAAGTTTGCACGGTTTTCGTAGAGGAAGTTTTCTCGTTCATGAAACACAAATTCACCCCCCTTTGCCTACGCTTATGAGATAGATCAAAACTAATATTTTAGGATTACTCCCCGTGCTCGCAAACCCCTATGAACAAATTTTCACGGTAATCGGTCCAGTAGTTTTCGAGTCTATAGGGAACAGACAGACAGACAGACAGACATTCGCATTTATAGATATAGATAACAGACAAAGTTGAAGTACAATAACAATAAATTCAATAGGGTCTTATGGGGCAACAAGACCTTCCATATGACAATAATTTTGTTAAAATCAGTCCAGCCATCTCTGAGAAAAGTGAGTGAGTTTAAACAGTCTTTGAAACACGTTTCTTTGCATAACTTTTGAACTACATGTTCAATCATTATAAAATTATTTTACAAATGGTTCAAAAAACAAGCCCGTTCTTTTGATACCAATTTTGTTCAAATCGGTTGTAGAGTAATGAGGGGCAATAGTACGCACGGGGTAAAAGTACGCATTGGCCTTCTCGAAACATACAAACAAAAAAAACTGGCAGCTCTGTATGAATTTGCAGCATTACAACATTATCTGATCACACATGTAAACACAAAAGAATTCGTTTAAGTAGTGCGCAGCAAAGCCTTGGTGCTACATTCCGATTCAGAACTTGACCTTCTGTTTACTATACACAGACTTCGCAGCCAACCGTTAAGTGTACAGGACAATTGCGGGGCTAGCGCTACGATTCTACTGACACTAACAGTCTTTCCCGAGTCAAGACTCGAACCTACGACGACTGGCTTGTTAGGCCAGCATCGTACCTCGAGACCAGCTGGGGAGGCATAAACTCGCTAACCACAGAACCTAAAAAACTCTTGTGGAATTGTAGTTAATACAGTGCATTTGTTTTGTGGAAAACTTTTTGGCTATTGTCACAAAAATTAAACCAGTTGTAGAACTTTCTGTGGAGCAAAAGTACGCAGAAACCGCGGGGCAAAAGAACGCATTAAGTTTTTGCAGTCGTAAGGCAAAATTGTGTTTAACAATTTTAAAAAACAATGTTTTTTACAGGAATTACCGGAGAAAATCTAATAGGAAACAATGTACTCAAGAGATGGTCGACACTGCTCGACAAAGGCTTTGGAAAGGAGTTTCGAAGCGCCAAATTGCGGTGGAGCTCGGTATTTCTGAATGTACTTTAAGGGAGAGACTCAAATCGATAAATGATACTGACAATAATTTCATGCTGTTTGATGAGATTAGTTTTACACAGGGATTTGGCAGCCAGCACCTTGGTCGTTTTGGATCAGTATTCACAAACGAACAGTCCGTGGAACTGGCCAACCATTGCACAGCATTGGATAAAGCGTTCTATGGCTTGACATTTAACGATTTGCGACGTCTGGCATTTCAGTTTGCGGAAACCAACAATGTCCAGCATCGATTCAACCAGGTGACGAAAATGGCAGGATGAGATTGGGCATCTTGTTTTATGAGCAAACATCGTCTATCTTTGAGAACACCACAGCAAACTAGTCTGGCTCGCATCAAGGGATTTAACAAAGAACAGGTCAAGATATTTTTTGCTCATCTATATAAAGTAAAGAATTTGCATAATTTTCCACCAAGCCGTCAATACAACATGGATGAAACTGGAATATCTACGGTTCCAAATTTTCCGCCAAAAGTAGTCTCTAGTACTGGTGAGAAAGCAGTTGGCAAAATTAGTTCTGCTGAAAGAGGCGAATTGACCACCGCTATGTGCGCTATGAGTGCAGCTGAGAACTATGTGCCACCTGCTCTTATATTTAAATGAAAACGTCACAATCCACTGCTTTTGAATGGTGCACCTCCAGAATCCCTCATGCTTATTTCTGATACTGGCTATATGAATGGAGAGCTATTTCTGGAATGGTTAAAGCATTTAAAAAAAAGTGATATCCAGAATAAGTGACCCTGTGCTATTAATCTTGGACAAACATAGCTCGCATTTAAATTTGGAAGCAGTTTTGTACTGTCGCGACAATGGGATCTCGATGCTCTCAATTCCCCCACATAGCAGTCATAAGATCCAGCCTTTAGATGGATGTTTTTTCAAATCGTTGAAAACCTACTTTTCCGAGGCATGCAGTAATTGGATGACGAGCAACCCAGGTAAAACCATCCCCCAGTACCAAATTGCAGAATTATTTGGTGTCGCTTATTGCAAATGTGCTACTGTGAATATAGCCATTACAGCGTTTGAAACTTGTGACATTGAGCCTTTTAATCCAGATGTGTTTAATGATGATGACTTTCAGCCGAGCTTAGTAACAGGCATACCTAAAAAATCGCATCAAATTGGCACACATTCCGAAATTTCTCAGATAACCTCTACGTGTAATGCTATCGTACAACACATAGCAAAACAAGAAATCTACGATACACCAACAGTCTGTGCAACAACCAATGCAATACCTTCGATCTCACATGCTTGTATCAAAATAATATTTACAAAAGTACCAAGAAAGAAAAGGAACATGATAGAACGATATTTGATTTAGTTTGAATAAGAAATAGTAATTTTGTTTTCTTTATTAAATGTCCTGTGCAAAATTTCGTCAGAAAGAAAAGGGAAAAATGTTTTTTCAAATGTAAAGGCAGTTTGATCACAAATAATCATATTTCGTATGAATCTTTCAAAACACACTACCGTGTCTTTGTAGAACACAGTGTTCGATCATTGTATGCTTATCGTGCTTGTAGGATGTTCATTAATATAAATGGTGAGTTGACAACCTGGAAGGAGCGTCAAACATAGCTTCGGCCCTCACAAGTTCCTATCTCACACCTCCGCGAGTCATATGATTACACTAGACTGCCGGTTGGAACATGAATACAACTGGTTGGTGTTGCCTGGGCAATGTTGTCATCCGACAATAGCTAAGTGAGAAGGTGCGACGCGATCATTGGCGCGTAAACCATATTCCGGCGGTAGAGGAAATGCTTCGCCAACCTGAGCGTGTTCACTAAGATGGTGCGGCTCAAAACAGCGTCTAATCTCCATGTTAGGAGCGGCTGATCAACGTCTTGGTGGCTGCGTGGGACTCTAAACAGAGCTGACACGATGGTCCCCCGGCGAGACAGGGGGTTGGGGAAGGCCCAACAAGCCGCCCCGGAAAACAAAATGTTACAAACAACGTAAGAGATAATACGGATCGGAACAATCGGCATAGACCCAGGCAACGAAATAAGGACTACGATTGGAAACTTGGGACATGGAACTGCAAATCGCTCTGCTTTCTAGGATGCGACAGGATAATCTATGACGAGCTACATCCACGAAACTTCGAAGTCGTAGCGCTGCAGGAACTTTGTTGGACAGGACAGAAGGAATGGAGAAGCGGGCACCGGGTGGCTACTTTCTACCAGAGCTGTGGCACCACCAGCGAGCTGGGAACCGGCTTCATAGTACTGGGTAAGATGCGCCAACGCATGATGGGGTGGCAGCCGATCAACGCAAAGATGTGCAAGTTGAGGATAAAGGGCCGGCTCTTCAACTACAGCATCATCAACGTGCGCTGCCCACATGAAGGAAGACTCGACGACGAGAAGGAAGCGTTCTACGCGCAGCTGGAGCAGGTCTACGATGGTTGCCCGCGACGGGACGTGAAAATCGTTATTGGGGACATGAATGCTAAGGTAGGCCGTGAGGCAATGTACAGACCGGTAATCGGACCAGATAGCCTGCATGCCGTGTCTAATGATAACGGTCATCGGTGTGTAAACTTTGCGGCCTCCCGTGGTATGGTAGTCCGAAGTACCTTCTTCCCCCGCAAAGATATCCACAAATCCACCTGGAGATCACCCGACCAACAGACAGAGAACCAAATCGACCACGTTCTAATCGACGGCAGGTTCTTCTCCGACATCATCAACGTTCGCACCTACCGCAGTGCGAATATAGATTCGGACCCCTACCTAGTAGCTGTGTGCATGCGCTCAAAACTATCGACGGTGTATAACACCCGCCGTAGTCGAACGCCGCGACCAAATATTGAGCAACTGCGGGATGCCGAGGCTGCACAGGAATACGCGCAGCAGCTGAAGGCAGTGCTACCCACGGAAGAGCAGCTTGGCGCAGCTACCCTTGAAGATGGCTGGAGGAGCATCCGATCCGCCATAGGTAACACTGCTGTAGCGCTACTAGGTACAAGGGCCCCGAATCATAGAAATGACTGGTTTGACGGCGAATGCAAACGGTTAATCAAGGAGAAGAATGCAGCACGGGCGAGAATGCTGCAACACCGCACGAGAGCGAACGTGGAACGATACCGACAGGCACGGAACAGCCAAAACTCACTCCTCCGAAGGAAGAAGCGCCAGCAAGAGGACCGAGATCGCGTAGCGATGGAAGAGCTGTACCAAGCTAACGACACTCGGAAGTTCTACGAGAAGCTGAACAGCTCCCGTAAAGGCTTCGTGCCGCAAGCCGATATGTGCAGGAGCTTGGACGGCAACCTTCTTACTGACGAGAGTGAGGTGATCGAAAGGTGGAGGCAGCACTTCGACGAGCATCTAAACGGCGATGCAATAGAGCGCGAGGACGGTATGGCAACTGATCTTGGTGCACGAGCAGAAGACATCAGAATTCCAGCCCCCGATCTTCTGGAGGTGGAAAAGGAGATTGGTCGGCTGAAAAACAACAAAGCTGCTGGAGTGGACCAACTTCCCAGCGAGCTATTGAAATACGGTGGAGAAACACTGGCTAGAGCTGTGCACTGGGTCATTGTCAAGGTTTGGGAGGAAGAACGAGTACCGGAGGAGTGGATGGAGGGTATTGTGTGTCCCATCTACAAAAAGGGCGACAAACTGGAGTGCTGCAATATCGGGCAACCACTCTGTTGAACGCCGCCTACAAGGTACTCTCCCAAACACTCTGCCGTCGACTATCGCCATTTGCGAAGCAGTTCGTGGGGCATTACCAGGCGGGATTTATGGGTTCCCGCGCCACCACGGATCAGATATTCGCGGTTCGGCAGGTTATGCTGAAATGCCGCGAATATAACGAGCCCACACATCATTTGTTCATCGATTTCAAATCGGCGTACGACACAATCGATCGGGACAAGCTATGGCAAATTATGCACGATTACGGTTTTCCGGACAAACTGACGCGGTTGGTCAAAGCAACGATGGATCGAGTGATGTGTGTAGTTCGTGTTTCGGGGGCACTCTCGAGCCCCTTCGAAACCCGAAGAGGGCTGAGGCAAGGTGATGGTCTCTCGTGCCTACTGTTCAACATTGCCCTGGAAGGTGTCATTAGAAGAGCGGGGATTAACACGAGTGGCACGATTTTCCAAAAGTCGGTTCAACTGTTTGGTTTCGCCGACGATATCGACATTGTGGCTCGGACCCTTGTGAAGATGGCGGATACGTACATCAGATTAAAGGCTGAAGCCAAAAAGATTGGACTGGTCATCAATGCATCGAAGACGAAGTACATGAAAGGAAGGGGTTCACGAGAAGACGGTAACAGTATCAGTAACCTCCCACCTCGTTCAAATTGGTGGTGATGAAATCGAGGTGGTCGATGAGTTCGTGTACCTGGGCTCACTGGTAACTGCCGACAACGATACCAGCAGAGAAATTCAACGGCGCATTATGGCAGGAAATCGTGCATACTTTGGTCTCCGGAGGACGCTTCGATCGAGTAGAATTCGCCGCCGCACCAAGTGAACCATCTACAAGACGCTGATCAGACCGGTAGTCCTCTTCGGGCATGAGACATGGACTATGCTTGTGGAGGACCAACGCGCCCTTGCGGTGTTCAAGCGGAAGGTGCTGCGTACAATTTTCGGTGGACTGCAGATGGAAAACGGATTGTGGAGAAGGCGAATGAACCACGAACTGCAGGAGCTGCTTGGGGAGCCATCTATCTTCCACACCGCCAAGATAGGCAGGCTGCGGTGGGCTGGGCATGTTGTAAGGATGTCAGACGACAGCCCGGTAAAGATGGCTCTTGAAACCAATCCGTCAGGGACGAGACGGAGAGGTGCACAGCGGGCAAGGTAGATCGATCAGGTGGAAGTCGACCTGCGGACCCTACGCAGACTGCAGAGCTGGCGAACTGCAGCCATGGACCGAGTGGAATGGAGACGACTCTTACGTACAGCAAAGGCCACACCACGGCACAGTGGGGCGACTTCATACAAAGGCTGGCCAAGCAAAAAAATTGTCGATAAATGCGACAAAAACTTAGTATTTACATAATTTTGGGGCGCTGAGCACGAATCTGGCATCCATTTTTTGTTTGGGGCCGTCCATAAAGCACGAAATCCAATTTTTAATGTTTTTAGCACTTTTTTCGTACATTTTTTTTAAATAGAATTATATGATCGTTGACAACAAGTAGTGCCACTGGGCGTCCTCCCCATTGAAAAAAATACGTTAGTTATGGACGACCCCTTAAATTAAACAAATTTCGCCTAAATATATATATTTTTTAAATAAATCAAAACAACATAAGTAACTCAAAATAATTACTAATTGAAAAAATCATCATCATCATCATCTTCGTCTTCTTCATCTTCTTCTTCATAAATGTGATCAGATTCATCATCATTCTTCCCTGGTTCAACAATAGTTTTCTTCAAAAGAAATATTACTTCATCTGGAAGTTTTCTAAAGCTACTTTTCTCCTTTCCAAAATAGGTGTTAACTATTGGATCTGTAGATATAAGAAGATGATTGACTATATCACGATTTGTATTTTCTCGACTATTTTACGAGTAAAATGTTCTCGAGCATAGGGGTGTGCGAAACTGGCTTTTCTGGTGTCGAAACGAAACGAAACGAAATTAACCCTTAATTTCTGTTTCGCCAAATTAGTCAAAACGAAATCAAGGTGGATTTCGAGTTCTCGAGACGAAACGAAATTGGTCTCTAAATTTCGCGAAATTTCGCGAAATTTCGAAAAATAAAATAAATGTTTCTGAAACATAGCATTACAATGATTTGTAACGTTGGAGCGTACGCTAACGAAGTACCCTTCAGTAGCTGATCGCAAGATGCTTACCTGGTCGACGAAGAGTAACGTAGGTATTCATATACTGATAAACCGACAATGACGAGAAAATCAAAAATGTTGTAAAACCTTTGGAGGGCAACTTTTTTTTGAATTTTTTTAACACTGTTTAGTCAGACTAGACTAAGTGACATCTTTATCAATTCGAGGAAAACAAAATTTAAGTTAACTATTCTGTAAACTTTGAAGTTTTCAATATTTTTGCACATTTTTTAATATAACTTAAAATTACTTATTAACTGAGCAGTTCCACAAAAAATGTCCCAGTTTCAATATTTTTTGTCATTTTAGATTTGGCCTAAACTTTGCATAAACGTTTCTATAGGCTGAGAAGCTATTTAAAATGCTATTTTGGGAGGGTTATTGTGATTATAAATATTTTCAGAGCCAAAAGTTTTTTGATCAGTGTGACGTCTCTGGAAAAGTTTTAGACAGTAATTTTATCTTTCCGATAAAAAAAAACTCTAATAAATTCATATATTTTAATGTAAAAGAAACATTAAAAGTAATATAAAAAGCTTATTTTTCAAAAATCTTTTTTTTTGCGTGAAAATTACAAAAAAATTACCGAAGTGATGAAGAAGTCAAAAAAAAGGTATATTTAAAAAAAAAATTACAACATGGACGAGGGAAATTTTTTTCTAAGCCTAAAAGTCACACCTTCTATTCCCGTTCATTTTCGCATCCTCGCAAACTGCATACATTGCCCGCTTTACTAAACTTAAAATGTAAGTTATATGACAAAAATGAAATTAGTTCGTAAAGTAAATTTACAACATGTTTATTTTTGGAAGGACAATATTATTATCTACAACTTTGCCAAAGGCACTATGCCAATCAAACCAACTGTTCCGATTATAAAAACATTTTAATTACCCTTAGTGTTTGGAGATTAAAATAATTTTTTCAGTTGAATCGATTTGTTTGACTGGCATAACTAGTGTCTCTGGTAAGGTTGTAGAAAATAATTTTGTCCTAAAAAAATATGCCCTGTGAGTTTCTGCGACACGAAAAATAGTAAAATGCATTTGGGACCATTCCCAAACTACGTGGTCATATTTTGATCCCTTTTATATCCCCTACTCCCCCGTGGTCTTTCGTGGTCTTTTGTTTTGTGATCTTATTCTGCAAATATATGTAATAAATTTATGAAAAATTTATAAAAAAAAATGAAGGTTCAAGAAAACTGATTATTAGTTATTGCGCAAATCGTAAATAGAATTTTCAGTAATATCATTTTCTCAAAACCAAAATAACAAATAAATAATGGTTGTTTATTTTTTATAATATTTCATTGTCTTTAACAAATATAATAATTTCCTTACCTGAAAGTAATTTAAAATAAGCTTTTGTGTTGAGTATATTCAAAATGATTTTTAATTTGTTGTTGAGTATCAAAATAAATAAAAAATTTTTAAGCAGTTTGATCATCTACGATAAATTTTTCGCTTATAGTTATGGTTAATTGTATACTCATCTAGAAATCATCTAGAAAAATATTTAGTTGATAATAAGTGAAACCTTACTTTTAGTGATTTTCAGGTATCGGATTTGTAACTTAGTTTTTTTTTTTAATTAATTACAAAGTTTTTGAATGTCGAACAAAATATAAATTCTTTCTTCCTTTAGTTTACGAACATCCAGGTCTTATATATTGTTTTTAAGACCAAAACGTTGATTTTTTTTACCGGTCGTTGAGTATTGAAATATACTTCCAGGAAAAATAACATAAATCCCGACGCATTGCAAAATAGAACTATTATTCTAAAGAAGTAAATGCCATATAAGGCAAAGCCTGTTTAAAACAAATAAAATTTTTTTCGTTCGGATAAATTTGAAATATGTTTCAAAAATTTGATTACAGTTAATTGCTGACAACTCTCAAACTTTCCGTGACACTTATTAATTAGCCGTGTCAAAAAAATTTATTAATCAAAAAATTGCGAAAGCTTCGTCTTGACTTAGTGGCAATAATAAATTATAAGTCAGAAAAAAGACTACTTGGTCTATTCGTTAACCCCCACACCCCCCGCGTGATTTTTCGTGGTCTTTTGATAACCCCCCCCCCCCCACGTCCCGTGCCCCTATATATGACTACGTGGTTTGGGAACCTAACCTTTCTTTTCTTCTACCTTGTAAATTCGTCAAGTGCAAAGTCAGAATCACTTTTATGCTATAATCTGAACTTGTTTTTGACATTGTAAAATTTTTTGTCCCCCAAAACAAGAGTAACATTTCTCAGTTATGTGTTCAACGAGACCGAACCATGTACTTTTTATTCATTCATTGATAAAGTATACTTTTTTGGTAACGTTTAAAATATTTTTGATAAGGGACCTGGCAATTTTGAAACCTATGCTAACTTTGAAGTCAGAGTGTTTTGAAACAATACTAAAAATTCAGGCAATTACGACTTTTTCTGCTTGACACGTCGATCACTCTGTCTGCACACCATAAGGCATGATATCTGGTCAGCCTAGTGATAGCAATGAACTATCTGAAAAAACACATTTAAATACACTACGGTGTGCGAAGAGGAGTCCTCTAACACAGAGAAATCCGAAAAAACGCTTGAAAATTTTTACAAGTCGAGTAGCATAGAACATTTGACCTTTAAGATAGAGCTTCAGAGCATTAGTTTTGACAGAAATTGCTATGCCCTCCTAAACGAAAGTCAAAAAGTGACCTCTTTAACCTTGTGGGCAGCGTTGCCAGGTCATTCTTTTAAAAATCTGGAAAAGGCAAAAAAAAATCTGGAAAAAATCTGGAAGTCATTTCGTGGGGTGAAAGGTAAATTTTTCGGATAAAAGTCTTGGGGTACGTAAAATTTGAGGTGACAAAATTGCAAAATTTCACGCCAAATTTGAAGTGATGACCTTTTTGCGGAACAGAGAAAATAAAATCTGGATCATTCATGAAAAATCTGGATAATTGTACATCAAATCTGTCTACCTGGATACATGTTCAAAAATCTGGATAATCCAGCTAAATCTGGATACCTGGCAACGCTGCTTGTGGGCTGCAAATATAACCACATTTTGATGTACGTAAAAGATGCGTAAAATTTATTCCTACAAACAAATCACTAGATACCTTGTAGCGCATTTGGACGGCTTCATATTCCTCGAATATGACTTCAGTGATGACATGAATTTTATGCTCTGCGTGAATAAAAAATACCTCCCGCATGATGTTAAGGTTTTGTCTTTAAAAACAAAAATTACCAGCTGAGAGTCTATTCTTCTATGTATGACTTAGTTTACCAGATATCTGTTGAGATATATTCTATTTAATTTATAGTCGCAATTAGCACAAACCAAAATAATGTGCATCGGAAATTTGGTCCGAAATTTCGCGAAATTTCGTAATCTTCGAAATTGGAAGTTTAATTTCGCGAAATTTTAGGCGGAATTTAGCGAAATTCAACGAAATTTTTCGGCAATTTCGCGAAACCGAAATTTCGCGAAATTTCTGGAAATTTCGAGTTTTGCGAAATTATACGATTCATTCGAAATCTCGCACAGCCTTACTCGAGCATATTTTATAATTTTATTACTTTTCTCTTGAGCCTCTTCGGTCATCCTTCCTATAGGTAGTATCGCGGCTTGAATAATGCTATAGCCATGAATCAAAATTCGATGCATAGCAGTAGGCATATAATACCAAGAGTACAAATCGACGTAATGTTTGCTGTGTCAATACAGTAATCGTTGAATTTTTCAGGATCTATCTGTTCGGAGCATCAAATTGCGATAAGAATATTTCGAAGTCTAATAATCAACTCTAAATCCACGCCAGTTAATTCGGAGCTTGTTTCAGGATTCGCAAAAAACCTACGGGCGGTATTGCCATCATTGCTGTTACCAAAACCTCCAGGCTTTGGTTTGTCAACAATGAGACCCATTCTAGTTTTAAAGTTTTCCTAAATATGAAAATTTCATTCGTTGATATCGCTGAGCTGAAATATCGATTTGGTCTTACTTGAATTTTCTTCTTGGTGGCTTCGTATTGTGTTTCAAACCCAGATTTTCGCCAGCGCTTGAATCCCAACCGATATGAAATATGAATCAGACATTCGAAACAACGTATCCAACCATGAAGCGAAGATATCCCGTAGTTCAAATAATCTTCGTTTACTTTCAATGTCCGCATCTTTTCAATGTTGTTAAACTCTGATATTGTGGCTTTATAAGCATAACAGCGTTGAGCAGAAGTTGTATTTGTTAAGGAATTGACGCATTTTCCATCAATCATTGTAAGATATAATAAGAATGAAACAATGACTTTACTACTTTTCATCATCATCTCGAATGGTTTTAGCTCATTAATTTTATTTTCAATACGGCTGCACTCAGATTGAATAACTTCATCTGTTTCTGCGCAAAATTGTAGATTAAGGCGGTCTACACCAACATGATGAACCAGGTCGATCATTGTCCCATACAGTTTCTTGCATGTCCCAAGAATCTACAAGTCGTAGCGGAACAAATGAGGAAAAAAATAGACTGGTATCTTTGTTAGACTCGATATGAAATTTTTGCTTGTAATCCGTCAGTCCAGAAGCACCATCACATTTTGCAAACAAAGTAAAATGTTCCTCCGTATTGTGTTGCAGCCGTGGCTCAATTTTTTGTTCGAGAAGCAGCAGTAATCTTTCAGCAGTTTTGTTTAAAATGGTTTGAAGATCAAGCTTGACACTTTGTTCCGTAATACTGAAAGCAGCTGGATCTGGGTAGCATTTCTTTTTGGCGTTTTGAATTTGGTAGTATGGAGGGTATCTAAAATTATGAATTAAATACTATCATTATGTCCCATAACCTGATAGTCTCTATATAATACCGGTCTTTGACTGGTTCCCTTATAATTTCATAAGAATGCCTAGTCTGTTTCGCTTTAACTACAATCGATAGTGCTTTTTCAGGTGTAATCCGTAAAGTATTGTTATTAGGATCAGCAGCGTGTTTAATCGCATTAGCAGCATCGTAATTATGGGCTGATCGTAAACTCATTTGCGCAGCGTAGCTCAATTGACTTGAAGAATAATATTAGCTCTCATTTCCTTAGTTCGGCGCCGTTTCGATCGCTCACTACACTCATCGAATAATTTCACAGGTTTGGTAGGTTGTGGTGATTCCTAAGACGGTGGTATAGCATACTCCTTAAGCCAGTCGGAATGGTCTTTCACGAATTGGTCACGTTTCCGCTGTGATTGCTGAAATCTCCTTTTGAATTTTTTCCAGAAAACTTGAAATTCATTATACTTATCAGCAGAAAAAAAAAATTTTTGCTGCTATTTTCATTTCTTCTAGTGATTTTCGATGTTTTATTATTTGATATATATGTTGTCTTTCTAGTCCGGTTTATATGGTTAAAAGAGGACATTTAAATACGTGTATAAAACCATGAATTGACAACTTACTAGACATTGAAGGCTCCATAATAAAATTTACCGAATTTATGATTTTGAAAACCAAGACACTGGAATCACACAACGTTCTAAATGAATTCGAAAAGATGCGAAAGGCGACGAATGTTCTTTGTTTATTTCTCATACAGCAAACTGTGCGCTTTACTTTTGTATGCATACGAGACGAGTGCGAAGCGAAAGCAATCTGTAAGCGAGCTATTGTTGGCCGGAGTTTGATTGTATGGATTTGCTGCTAGGATTTGACACTTCAATCAGTTTAGCGAATTTCATGATCATAAATTAAAAAGGGCTGAATGTTTTCAATATTGTTTTAAGTATGCACATAGTGATGAATTAGTTTGACATAATTAAGATTTTATAAATATTTGTTTCTTGTTTTCTTTTTTAACACGTATTTTTATAACTTTTTATTGATAAATTTTGTGATTTTCGCCCAAATTTATATTTTATTCTTAAGGATTGAGTTCAAAACCATTAATTTTCATTAATGGGGTATCATGGTTATGATTAAAATTAATTCTGGATGAAATTTCAACTAGAAAAAAAAATAAAAAAATCTGCTCTCAGTTTTTTCACTAAAGTGACAAGTTGCGCAGTTTTGCGCAGCAGCGGACAGTATGCATTTGAAAGCTTACGTTTTTACCTAAATTTTGAATGTAGTCACAACCGTGGCAAACAGTGGGAACCAAACTTTTAAACTACTTTTCTACAAAAAATCACGTTTTTTTTTTAAATTTTAGTGTCAGGCCCACTATGACCAAATTTCACAATATCTAATGAAAGGGGTTTGTTTTGCACAATATTTACAGCAACCTTTTTGTTTGACATCAAAAATATCTAAGCTATCATTGAAGCTACAGAGCATTTCAAAGTAAAGTACTTTTTTTAAAAAAAATGTCAAAAAACGTCGATATGCCAAGCTTTGAAAAGTCATAAAAAATTCAGATTTCATGATATTGCGCCCAAATTTTGGATTTAGACACTTGAATGTTATAGCAATAAAGGAAAAATATTATGAAACAGCTAACGAAAAAAAATTTTTTTGGCTGATGGCCAGCAATTCCCCACTGTGCACGGCTTAGGACTGTTTGGTAAGGATGTTCATTAGGGTGTCCCAAAAAAAAATTCGATGTTGGAAAAGTCAAGATGCTCAGCCATAAATTGAAAGATAATGTTATTTATAGCATTTTTGTAGAACATTTCGATTTTATAAAATGTCGTTTTCAGGTTGCCCAAACGTGATTCATGAAAAATGGCGTTTTCAAGCTACAAAACCACCCTTTAGCACTTTTTTCAAATCTGTTCGATTCCTACATTTTTCCATGCATTTTTTTATTTTTGAGGGGTTGATTTGGAATATTTTGCATGGTTTGGTTCAGCATAGCATTAATTATTTGACTCACAGAGCCCATTGAACATCACAAAAAAGTGAATTTGTCTCCTAATTTTAAGATAAAACCCTTCAAAACACATAAAAAAAATTTTCGATCAAGAAATGAAATTTTTACTGCTAAGCGGGATTCAAGACGAAAATTCACATGAAAAAAGATCCTTGATATCTTATCGGGGGGCTGAGATATTGGCGATTTAACATGTGATGGAAAACTATGCATTTTGTCAAAAATGCCACTAAAGCTCAATATCTCCATTGCACAGTGTTTTATTTTGCCGTTTGTGCGTATAATTTCCTAAATAGTGACTCAAATGTTGATTATAGCCATTAGGTATATTCGGAGAAGTTTCTGGATACTCAAAAATGCATCTTTTAATGTAGAAAGATGGGTGATCAATCCACCAATGATTTACTTTTTAATCAGAATGAGATAGACGCAAGGTGTCTTCGACAAAGTTTTAGGTTATCTTAAAACAAGAAACTTTACCGAAGACATCATGTTTCTATCTCTTACATATTACGAGCAACATTGAATTTCCAATAGAAGGCACTAAAAATCACAATTTTCGTTCTAACTTTTTTCGCAGATTTTTCCGAATTTTTAAACCTTCTATTAAGTTATCAGCCATCTAAAAACGCATTTGTTTTCTGAACATTGTTATTTTCTATCTCCCAAAACAAAACAGTTATTTAACATATGGATATGCAGTAGCATATTGTAAGTGCATAGTGAATCAACAGATAGTGTTTTTTCATCATACAGCTCGATTGAAGGAAAGCGCAGTGGTAAATTATAAATAGTTTTGACAACTCTGTTCTGCAGTACTTTTAGAGGTTTTAAATGAACTTCGGTGGCACATCCCCATAGGCAGCTCATGTACGTAAGATGAGGTAAAATGAATGAATTGTACAGTTTCCAACCAGTATCTTCGGTAATGAATGGTCTTGCTTTTTTAATAGCAAATACGTAAGGTGTTATTTTTTTAATAACATGATCTACATGGTTTTTCCACGATAGACTGGAATCAATAACCAGTCCTAAATAATTCGTTGAATCTACTTTTTTCAATGGTATTGAGTCAACTCTAATATCTAATGAAGCAGTACTGTTTACTATCATACTAGCAGGATTTTTCAACATTCAATCTCAATCTATTTGAGTTCAACCAATGTAACAGTAGGTTAAGATCGTGTTGCATATTCGCTTCAAGCTCTTCGACCGTTTTTGCCTAACAGATGAGACAGGCATCATCTGCATACAACTGCAAGCGACCTCTTAAGAACAAACCCAACATATCGTTAACAAAAATAAGGAAAAGTAAAGGACCCAAAATTGAACCTTGTGGGACGCCTGATTTTATGACACAAGATGAGCTATAACAATTGTTAACAAAGGTGTACTGCGGTCTTTGCTATAGATAAGTCTTTAACAAACTTGACGCAGATTCACTAAAGCCATACATTCGTATTTTTCGTAACAGTATCGAGTTGGATATACAATCGAAAGCTTTACTTAAGTCCAAAAATATACATGCGATTTTCAAACCGTTGTCTCTAGCAGTGTATACAACATTCATAAGATCTGCCGAAGCAGCTACCGTGTTTGACTTTTAAAGGAAACCATACTGGTTTGTGTTTATGATGTCATTTTCAAGCAGATACATTTTCATTTGTTTCTCTATTATTCTTTCAAAAATTTTCGATGTAGCTGGCAGGATGGATATTGGTCTGAAACTTCTTTTCGAAGTACAATCACCAGACTTGAATAGAGGTATGACTTTAGCAATTTTCAACGAAGTTGGATACTCATTTGTTCTAAACATTTGATTTACTAGCTTTGTTAAAGTTGGTGCTACACAATCTCTTGTACGAAAAAGAAATTTTACAGATAAACCATCTTTTCCAACTGCTGCAGCACGATTGAGATTGATTATCGTTTGTACAATATTTGTTTCTTCGACCTGAGCGAAATCAAATTCATGATTGCAAATAACATTTTGCGAGGTTTGAAAATTTGTCTGAGGAACGTTTACAGGCTCTACTTGTCCTACGTTTATAAAATATTCATTGAAAGCTTCAGCTACAAGATATGGTGTTTCAATTTTCTGACCATATTCAACCAAAGTGATTTCTTCGTTTTGTCTATAGAGTGCTTTGTTAAATACAACTTCGTTTATAACAGACCATAGTTTTTTGGGATCTCCAGCACAATAATTAAATTTTGCATCGTAGTATGTCTTTTTAGCATTCCTTGTCTTATTTCTTATAGTGTTTCTGAGCCTTAAGTACTGATTTTTTAATATTATGTTATTGGGATCAGTTTTGAGTTTTTTGAACAACTTTTTATTCTTTTTTATATCTTCAAAGAGTTCGCTATTTATGTATGGTTGTAATGGTTTTTTTGCTATCGATACATTATAAACATGTTTATTGCTATTTATTTTGCTATTACAAAGGCTTTCGAAATCTTCACAGGTTGTCACAAGTTCTAATTGGCTTCTAAAATCATCATCTATAACATTATCATAGTTTACAATACATTTTCTTATTTTTTTACTTTTGTGCCCTACATTATTTTCAATACAACATATTATGGCTATATGATCTGATGCATGATTTTCAGTATCATTGATAATGATTGATATTTTCTTCTTAGAAATATTCGTGAAAGCATGATCTATGATGGTTGAGATGGTATTTGATATTCTGGTTGCATAGTTACGGTGGAGTTTATTTATTATTTCAAATCCTTGCGCACTAATACGGTGTTTATAATCGTTTTTTCATCCAATAAATTGATGTTTATGTCTCCTATCACGAGCATTCTAGAGTTTTTGTTTAGGGTATCCTCAAATTTATTGATGAAATCCTGCACATTTCTTCCGGGGTTGTAAACACCAAAAATTTTTAAATTATGATCAATTAGATCAATTATTAAAAAGTTATTAACGTCGTCCATCATTTCATAAATTTTCCTATGTTTCAAAGTGGATAATACAAAAATAGAAACTCCACCCGCTCTATCAGATCTACACGAATGATATGCATCGTAGTTTGATATGTTGCAGATTTCGTTTGGATAAAGCCAGGTTTCACCAAACACTACTACATGAACGTATTTCAAGTCATCGATCATCTGAACCAAATCACACATTTTACTGCGACAACTCCTAGTGTTGAGGTGCAAAATATTCAAAGTCGATGAAGAGATCGTTACTGTATCTAGACGATGATCGATCTCAATGCCTAGATGCTCTCCCTGCTGCTCCATATTTAAATAGATGCAAAAAAACGTTTAAGTGGTTGCGCTCGAAAAAAAATGATGAGGCTATTGCTCCATGCCAGAAGGCAAATCCGCTCTCGATGCGATTCGTGAAGCTGTAGAGCTTTCATCTTTTTTGATGTAGATGTAGCCCCTATTGAACCATGCGAATTTGTAGTTGTGCTCCCTCTTGTAGGCTCTAACTACTTGTAGCAAATTTTGGTTCTTCGGCGTTAGGTGATGGTTCAAGTAGATTCGCTGATCGATCGAAAATCCAATGCTCCGACAAGATAGTGTGATATTCTTCGCTGCTGTCATTAATTTTTCCTTCACAACCCGGTTAGAGAATTGTACCAAGATTGGCTCGATTTGCTTAGCGTTCCTCGTCGATAAACGGGTGATTGCGAAAATATCACGGTCGAACAGCTCAACGCCCAGAGTCTCGCTTATTTTACACATAAGGGCATCTTCAGCGGTGGTCCAAATCGTTGTTTTGTTCTATTTTTTTGGAACAAACTCAAATTCACTGCTGCACCAGTGGTGTAAATTTTGTTTATACCAGATCTAAATTGAAAAAATTTGAAACTGGTATACGTTTTGGTCTATTTTTGTCACTATTTGGAACAAGAAATAGAACGTTCTAAAACCCATTGTACGCTACCAATAGGTGGGTAAAATGTCACATTTTAATTGAATACCTCATTTCTAGCTATTTTCATATAAGCAAAAGCGAGTGTTGGGGAATAAACAAAACAAAGATTTTTTACGACAATTCCCAATTCATTTTTGTGGCTTTTCTGAAGAAGAAAATGAACAGGTTTGTCGTTTTTGGCTTCAAGGAAACCGAGCAGCAAAAGGGGGAATTCTGGAAGACCATAACCGTAGGCTCAACTACTCGGTTTGCAACCACCAGGATGACAAATATGTTGGCTATTCGCCTTAATTGTATTGGGACTAGAGGAGAACTTAAGAGGCCAGAAAAATGTTCCTCGAAGACACTGAACTGAAAACGTTCAAAATGCTGGGGTGACATTGAGCATTTTGTTTCGAGCAACTCGAACAAAACCAAATGATCGCTGGGGGGCGTTATGTTTCGTTTTTCGTATTTTTTGACTTTGCGGGTTAGATGAGCCGCAAGACAAATGACAATGACTGCTCCTTTTAAGCTTGAAGCATAACTGGCAGTATGTGACCTACTCGAAAATAGCGAAAATTGTTCGAATCAAGCTGCGCAATGCCACCCAATATCCTCAAAACCCAAACCAAGTTTCAGGAACTGCAAGATTTTGAAAGATTGATGAGACGAAAACGGAAGATGAACACCTACGCGATCAAATATTTTTCGCTATCCTCCGTAACCCTATTTGTAGCATTCGATCATACCAATCCATGCTGAGAAATGTCACTGACGCTCGGGTCAAACCGTCGAATCCATGAAGTCTTGTGGATATAAAGTGTCTTGCCAAAGTAATCGTTTAATGTGCGTAAAAATTATCGAATTTCCGTTTATTAAATATTGAGTGTTTTTTAATATAACAAGTCTCATTAACTGATAGCATGGGGTATTGAATTGTTGACAGTGTGACAGATGTCAGCGGTTTAAAACAACAAGATATACAACACCGGTGCGGAGAACGAAAAGTTGGTCTATATTAGCAGGTTCTATTCGCTGGTGTAAATCAAGTATAAAGTTGTTTCAAAAATAGATCACCGCTGAAGATGCCCTAATTGCACAAAGATCTTCATCGGTGGTTTTGATAACGTTCGACAGTAACATATTATTCGATAGCTGTTCTTGTTGGATGTAGTTGAGATCACGGTCTATGGTAGCTAGCTGTGATGAAACATGTGCATGACTGACCTTGAGAGAAACAACGTCATTGTCCATTCGCTTCATGCTTTCCGTTGTTGTAACAATATTTTTCTTAGAAGACTCGAGCTCTGCGTTTATGAACCCTTGGGACCGTTTAACTTCATCAACTTCGGTGCAAAGTTTCTTCAACTCGTCCTTCATTCCCATAATGCTACGTTGGATTTCGTCTTTCGACGACTGAATTTCACGTTTGAGCAGATTGTGCAGATCTCCTAGCGTCTTGTCGGTCGTCATATTGGTGACACTCTCCTTTAACGATCGTTTTGCCGGATTTTCTGATGACGAATTTCTGTCTTTTTTATCACCCTCCGTTGGGCTGATTTGTAAACGCTTTTTAGATTGGTTTCTAGTAGTAATCGGCATAGAACACTTTAACTACACCTCGCAAACGGCAAAAAAAAAAAACAGACAATACAGATGCTTTGTATACTTTCCGGCAAGGTCAAGAGAAAAGAAGTCTATACTGCGCGAGAGCTCAACCGAAAGATCTTATCTAAAAATTATTATGTTTTATCTAAAAATTATTAAAAAACTTCATTTTTCTGTGATGTTTAATGGGCTCTGGGAGTCAAAAAACTAAATGCAATGCTGAAATGAACCATGCAAAATATTCAAAAACAACAACACAAAAATAAAAAAAATATATGAAAAAATGTAGGAATCGAATAGAATTGAAAAAAGTGCAAAAGAGTGGGTTTGTAGCTTTGAAAAATCATTTTTTCATAAATCACGTTTGGGCAACCTGAAAACATTTTTTTTATAAAGTCGAAATGTTCTACAAAAATGCTGTTAATAACATTATCTTTCAATTTAGGGCTGAGCACCTTGATTTTTTTTGGGACACCCTAATGTTCATATGTTTCCAATAATTTTTCAGTATACGCAGCAATAAATACCTACTGAATATTGGATTCAAATCCGCAACTTGTGTTCAGAATACCTATGGCTTCTCTAAGAATCCGATATCGTTTTGAAATACGAAACCAGGGAGAATAGGAGGGATTTTAAATTGAGGCATTTAGCAACTAAAACAGAACAGAACACAGAATCATAAAGTGCGAACTTTTGCCCCATACTTCGCGTACTTTTGCCCCGCATGCTGGGTAAAAGTTCGCATTTGAGTATTTTTACTGAAAAGTGGAATTCTCGTCTCACAATCAGAATTTAGAGAACTCTGGTAATACGGTTTAAAGACAAAAGGATTATGTACCACCGGTGATAAAACCGATCTTTATGATTGCTTTTTGCAATAGTTCTGTTGCGAAAACAGTTAGGTGCGTGCTTTTGCCCCTCACTATTCTATAGTTTCTGAGATTTTTTTTTTTTTTTTAATTTCATTAGAGACACTTTACACATATTGTGTGCATTCGTGTCTGGAGATATAATATTATAACTGGTTGTACAGATTGGATTCTTTGAGATACGTTATAACTTTGTTTTCATCATCTGTGTTGTTCTTGAGAACTGTTTGAAGACTCGATGCATTGATGTTGGCATTTATCCGTGCGTCTTGATATTTTCTGCAGTCCAGCAAGATGTGCCGAACGTCCACAGTGGTTCCACAACATTCGCATTCAGGTGGATCAGCTTTTTGGATCAGGAACCCATGAGTAAGCCTAGTGTGTCCGATTCTGAGTCGTGTTAGCACCCGTTGGTCTGCTGCATTTTTGCTGTCGTTCCATGGGTTGGTGGTGTGTTTAATCTCGCGTAGTTTTATGTCCCGTGATGCGTGCCAAATGAGGTCCCATTGCTGTCGTATGGTGTGTTTGATTTCCCTTACTGCATCCATGGCTGGTATGGGGGCTTCCTGTGGGTTGTTATTTCTGGCTTGTTTCGCCAGATGGTCAGCCATGACATTTCCTTGGATACCGGTGTGGCCAGGAATCCAGCAGAATTGGACGTTTCTGTTCCGTATGGCCTTCTCGATGTTTTGGATCCAGGGATGACTAGATTTACCGGATTCGAGAGCAGATAGGCAGCTAGCAGAATCTGTTAGGATGGCTATTGGGGTTGAGTGCCGGCACTTAAGTGCCATGTTAATAGCGTGAGCCTCCGCAGAGAAAACGCTACAGTGTTGTGGTAGTGCTTCCGATTTTGAAATGCCTATCCCGAACAAGCCTGACCCAACTGTTTCGTCGCCTTTGGACCCGTCGGTATAGAGCAGGGTGTACCCGTGTAAGCGTCGCTCAATTACTTCATGTACTACGGGGCGAACCTTATCTGGAGGGTCACCAGCTCTGATTTGTTGCTTCACGTCCCATATTATAAGCGGTTTCGGTGCATTCCATTCACGGTCTGTTGATCTTGGCCGTCGGCAGGTGTTGGGAATGGTCGAAATGGTCTTTCTAGTGATAAGATCTCTAGTTCTGCGGACCACTGGGAGGTTAGAAGCGTCGCAGTTTTTTTCTTGCAGCCGGATTGTTAGTCGTGCTAGAAGTTGTAAAACAAGCAGGTCGAAAGGCAGTACTCCGGCCTCGGCCATTATAGCGAGTGTAGGGCTAGTGACGAAGGCTCCGGAAGCGAGTCTGATCATCCGGTTGTATGTTGGTGTTAATAGTTTCACGGTCGAGTCTCCTCTGCTAGTTATTCCCATTACATAGAGTAAGCGTGATGTGATAATCGCCGATCCTACTTGCAGAAGTGAGCGACGGGCACCTCGAGGTAGTCTTGCTCCAACGATGGTCAAAATTCGTAGTCTGGTGGCGCAATTTTTAACGGTCAGCCTGCAGTGGGCTATAAAGCTGAAAGTTCGATCTAATATAGAATATATATCTAATATAGATTTTGAGCTGGTTTGTTTTTGGAACAGGGATGCGGTCAATAGTTATGTCTTTCTTTGGTTGTCGGCGAAGATTGGGGCTCCCATAAAAGATGGTTGATTTGATCGGCGATATTGCGAAGCCGATGCTTTTTGCCCATTTGACGACCGCGTTGACTGCAGTTTGTAGTTTCCGACCTAGCATAGTTCTGTGATTTTCACATTTTGATACATAACCTCGAAACTAAAAATCCGATTACAATGAAATTCAATAGGGTCTTATGAAGCCAACTAGACCTTTCATTTGCAATTAATTCCATGGAAATCGGTCCAGCCATCTCTGAGAAAATCGAGTGAGATTGGGAGACCGTTACATACATACATACATACATACATACACACACACATACAGAAAACGCTCAGCTCATGGAACTAAGTCGATCGTACGAGATTCGACCCTTTGGAGCACTTTTATGCCTTTGGATTTTTCAGTGATTGCTATACCTTTCTAGGAGAAAGGCAAAAACATTAAAGAATTTCTGGCAACTTAGAAATACATTTTCCATTTCGTAAAATATTGGAACCCAACGGTTTGCAACTGTCACGACTCTGTGTTCATTGAAGCTTCATTCGAAAAATTTTCAAAGAGTATCCAAAAAACGGTACAAAATGGCAAAAAAAAGGGACGGTTAAAAATGATCGAAAAAACGGTACTGTCCCGTTCAAAACGGTACATCTTATCAGCCTAGTAATACCCGGGCAGAAAATTTGCAATTTGCAAATCAACACTCTCCCTCCAGGTTGCAGTAAAATCATCTTGTAACCAGTAATTGTAATTTATTATATTTTCAAATGAAATAATAACAGCATTTAAAGCAAAGCAAAGCCTTGGTGCTACATTCCGTATCAGAACTCGACCTTCTATTTTACATAGACGTCGCAATTGCGGGGCTAACGAGCCGGAACTCGAACCTGCGTCGACTGGCTTGTTAGACCAACATCGTATCTCAAGACCAGCTGGAAGTAGAGATGAGAAAACTATCAGTAACTACTGATAGTTATCAGCAAGAAAAAATATCATTAACTATCAGTAAAGTTTTTCTCTTACTGGTATTGTCTAATTTTTTTTTTGTACGAGAAGTAGGTACTCTACAGTCATATAATTTAGGCGCAACTAAGAAAATCTTTTAGTGGGGTTATTTTACCCAACTTTTCATTGGAAAAATATCGATAAAATAACGATTGAAAAAAGTATTGATAAACGCTTAAATGATTTTTTAATTAAATATTGTGTATTGTAAATCAATACAAAAAAAAATCACTTCAATCGGGATTGAATCCCCGAACTAATGGATTGAAGCGTTAACGCAAACCTCTTTCGGCAAAGCTGATTCAGTATTGAGTAGAGCTAGATATGGGAATCTATACGGTTTTTACCCGTTAACATTCAAGTTCATTAAGGCAGACAATGTGTGCAGCAGGGGAAGCGAAAAAAAGCGAACCGTCCCCCGTAGTTCAATTGGTCAAATCTCTATGCTGGAGACAGGGAGATTGCGGGTTCAAGTCCCGTCGGGATGCGGTATATTTTTCCAAATCTCTATCATATTTCCAGTTTGCTTATTTTTCGCTTCCCCTGCTGCAAACATTGTCTGCCTTAATGAACTTGAATATTAACAGATAGAAGCCGTTGTTAAAATAGAAGTTAATTATTTAAAGTAGAAATTATCAATAGTTTTTTTTTTTTTTATTCTCGCTTATTTTCCGTCGGTCTAGTTCCGCCACTGTTGTGGCCAATCACCGACGCCCAGGGAGGCGACTCCACACCCAGGACCCTAACTCACGACCCGTTTATTAACGGACCGGCGCCAACGGCTTTACTTCCTCATGGAAGGCGTGATCCCAGAGATTTTTCGCCTCAGAAAATCTCCCGGTGTCGGCTAGGATTGAATCTAGACCAGTTGGGTTGGTTGTGAGTGGATCACGCCACCTCACAACCATCGACACCTATGTCGGCGGTGGGATTCGAACCCAGGCGTCGAGCGTGGTTGGCGGAGACGTTACCAACCACACTAGGCCCCCGCTAAATTATCAATAGTTATCAGTAAGAATTTTTAATGATAGCTCCCATCACTAATCTGTTGAGCTACCTGAACGCACTGCGGTGAAATCTGAAATCTCTCTCTTGCGAGACAATGAATTATGGTGTACTTTCTCACACGTGTGGACATCACGCACAATAATTACACTGCAGAGCTATCTACGGTGCGTTTCACAGTTGGTTTCTTGAGCATGGCAGAAGCGGAAAAGAGATTGGGAGAAGCCGGTCGAATTTACTCTGGTGGAATTCGTTTTCGCAGTGTAGCTACACGAGGACTACATTTTTGCCCGGTAGGTTTTTTTTCACCTTCCGGACTACTCGCCAGTGGACACAGTTGTGTACTTCTGCGTTTTCTCTGTAGAGTGATTCACCCCTCTTGTTTCTATTAGATGTGGGGTGAGCTGGAAGTGTGTTTGTCTCTCTGTAAGCTGGTTGAGACATTTGGAGTGGAGAAAGAAGCAGTGTGGTGAAAGCATTTGCTACACGCAGGCACATACTGGAAGGGAAGTGCGCGGTGAATTTCTTCTCTTCTCCTTTCACATACTGAGGAGAATGACAAGCATGGACAGAAGCCATCATACCTTTTTTCGCCAAATGCACTCGAAAAAGAAAGAAGAAAAGAAAAAAAAACATACGGGTACAAACACATACATATGCATACACACATGTATAAACAGAAAAATAATAATAATGAGAGTAGTAGCAGTTGTTATTGTGAGAGAAGTGGGAAGGGTTAGTAATGCTACATTATATCTATGAGTGCAATGGAGTCACGAGGTTTTGTTAGTGGTGTTAGGGTTAGTATAAACCTCCTAAAGGTGTAGTGGATAAAACCTCCTAAAAATTTCACTCCTAAATCTCTAATTTGATGACACCTGTCTACAATTTGATGTCCAGGAGTGCAACTGGAATGTTCAGGATTTCTCTTCCTTGTGTAGGATATAATATTGCATTTCTTTACGTTAAGATCAAGAAGACTTTTTTAGAAAATGTCAACCTCTTGTTGGAATTGTTGGATGTCTGATATTTGTTTTATTTCCATGTACAATTTCATGTCATCGGCATATATCAATACTTTGAGACGATTCAACACAAGGGTAACGTCATTAATAAATAGAATGAAGAGCAAAGGGCCTAAATGGGAGCCTTGTGGAACTCCAGATGACACTTTTACTGGTACAGAGAGGTGTCCCTTAAATCTAACCGTTTGTGTCCTATTCGTCAAATAAGATTCAATCCATCTAAGTAGCTCTGTCTCAAATCCCAGTTTTTTTATTTGAACATAAGCATGGAAATATCTACTCTGTCAAAAGAATTTCCACGAAGTTGCCTCTGTCAATAGACGCAAGAAAGAAATCAACAAATTCAAGTAAGTTGGTAGCCGTAGACTTTCCTTTGTAAAAACCATGTTGGTTACACGTTATGCGGTTCTTTACCTGATTAAATATTTTTTGGTTTTCGATAGCTTCAAAAAGTTTGGGGATACATGATATTATTGCATTGCCACGATAATTTTTGAAGTCAGATCTCTTACCTGACTTGAAAATCGGTATAAGAAAAGATTTTTTCCAACCTGATGGAAATTGTCCAGACGTAAGGGATAAGTTGAAAAGCCAAAACAATGGTTTTACGAAAACAGGAGCAAGATTTTTCATAAGTGAGGGTGGAATTCCATCTGGTCCTGGACCTTTTAAAGCGTCCAGTTCTTTTAGTGTTGCGAGGTTTTCTTGAACAGTTATTTGCTTAATAGATACGTTATTTATTTGGTCATGCAAGTGCGAAAAGTACTCAAAGTCCTTGATTTCGTCGCTATTTTCATAAACGGTTTGATAAAAACTCGCAAACTTGTTGCAGATTTGCTTTGAGTCAGTACTGGCAAAGTCTTCATATTGCATGCGAGAAGGGAAGTTATTAGACTTCATTTTATCGTTTGCAAATTTGAAAAAATGTTTTGGGTCTGATTTAATGTTATTTTCTACCCTTGTGTTGTAATTCTCATACGCTATAGATATTTTAGTATTCAGTTCATTACATATGTTCAGATATCTGTCTAAATTTCCTTGGTCTTTAAGTTTTTTGTAAGTTTTATGAGCTTTTTGTTTCCTATTCTTTAATTTTTTTATTTCTCTGGTAAACCAAATGGGATCTTTTGAGCTAGCCATTTTCTTTTTTGATTTTGGTACAGTTGAGTCTAAAACTCCGTACAGTGATGATAAAAAATTATCAACCGCTTTGTTCATATCTGTTTCATTTTTTAGAAGTGACTGCCAGTCGATGTCAGTTAATTCACGATTGATTAGTTCAAAATTTGCTTTAGTAAAGTCATATTTATATTCAGGCTCATGATCAGAGGGTCGTGATCTCTCGGTATCAGTCATTAGCGAGTACTCAATTGCAGTATGAAATTTCTCATTTTTCCATAGGGGATATTCTGCTTTGTCAACACTAAAATCTTCCGTGCAATTGGTGAATAAAAAGTCTGCATAAACAGTTCTGCTCGTTTCGGATTGAGTTAACCTGATGTGATCCAAGTTGACTAAATCCGTCAAAAATAAATTGCAGAGTTTCGTTTTCTCCTACTACAGGAAGTAAAAGCGATTCGTTATCATCATCTATATCTATAAATGCGAATGTCTGTTTGTCTGTCTGTTCCCTATAGATTCAGAAACTACTGAACCGATCACCTTGAAAATTTGTACATAGGGGTTTTCGAGTACGGGACGTAACCCTAAAATATTGGTTCTGCTCTATCTCATAAGCGTGGACAAGGGGGGGGGGGTGAATTTGTGTTTCATGAACGAGAAAACTTCCTCTACGATAACCGTGCAAACTTTTATACAGATGTTTTTGAGTCTGAGATGTATTCTTGCGTCGTTACTGGCCGACGACTTTTTTGTTTCTCAGAGGCGTTGTAAGGATGAGAGGGCGGAGGGGGTTAACATGTCAACCTTTGATGATTTTGAAACTGCTGGACCCATCAGTATTAAATTCGGTATGTAGAATTTACAGTAGCTGATATATTTCATGAATTTGAATTTTACTCATTCCATAAGCGTGGCAAGGGAGGGGGAGCTAATATTTGTTATTTGAAAACACCTAAACACATAAATTGATCACCGCTCCAATTTGTATAAGTGAAGTATGTTTCTATAACATTGATTTTCCTGTATCTCAGTGGCGTAGTAAGGAGGAGGGTGTATCTATATCTATAAATGCGAATGTCTGTCTGTTCCCCATAGACTCAAAAACTACTAAACCGATTACCGTGAAAATTTGTACATAAGGGTTTTCGAGTACGGGGAGTAACTTTAAAATATTAATTTCGCTCTATCTCATAAGCGCAGGCAAAGAGGAGTCAATTTGTACTCTGTAAACATGCAAACGTTTTCTACACTAACCGTGCAACTTGAAACACAGAGAATTTTTGGTATGAAGCGTATTTCTGTGGTGTTGCTGTGTCATTTGAGAGATTTCTGTATTTCATTCGCGTAGTAAGGGGGGAGGGGTGACATGACATCACCGTTTAACGATTTTAAAACCACTGAGCCGATCATCATTAAATTCGATGTTTGGAAGCTATAGTGGGTGGTATATTTCAACGACTTTAAAATTAATGTATTTCATAAGCGTCACAAGGGGGCGGGGGGTAAACTCTTCAGAACCTTACTTGATTACCGTGTCAATATGTATAAGTGAATTCTCAAGAAAGTATCTATGACATAGACTTTTCTGTTTGTTCTCAGTGGCGTAGCCAAGAGGGGATGGGTATTTAGAACTGCACTATATGCAAAATATTGAGAAATTTATCATGAAAATTTATATACAGGCGTTTCTGAGTATGATACGTGGTATTTACATTACTCTGTCATTTAAGAGGGGAAGGAAGTGGATAAATGTTGTCAATCTTTATTAAAATTGAAACCGCCTCATCGAATATCATATATTTCGGTACACATAAGTCATATAGCAGCGTATTTGTTTCAATTAATTTTAATTTTATTTTCTCATCAGCGTGGTCAGGGAGGAGGGTAGCAATAGCGAATTTGTTATTTGTATAGTCCTAAATCAAACACGATCATCGTATCATTTAGTATACTTGAGTTCTCAAATAAAGGGTAAATGCTGTGATATTGATTTTTTGTATCTTAGTGGCGCAGCTAAATCATTATTCCTATCATCATTTCAATTTATTCCTATCATTATTTTAATTTAATTGTGAGAGTTTTTAAGGCTCAAAAGTGTTATCATAACATTGAACACTGGAAAAAATGAACCAAAATACCCACTTATTACAAGCCGCTGGGCTGGCCTAAAATATAGCCATTTTTGTAAAATTGACCAATTAATCGATTGGTGATATTCTCATTCTGTGCAGGGCACGGGAAAAGATCTATATTTCCGAAAATACGCAAATATAGGGTGAAAAAGGCAAAATCGATTATTTCCCCTGCACAAAATAATACCATCACCAATCGATTTGTTGACCAATTTTACATGAGAAATACTATATTTCAGGCTGCCAGTCTAGCGGCGATTAATTGGTGCCAACAACCTGGAATATAGATTTTTTATGTAGAATAGGTCAAGTCGGTTTGTGATGGTTTAATTCTGTGCAGGGCACGGGAAACGCTCTTTTTTGCCCCTGTTTTGCGTTTTTTTGCGGGGAGTTCTGAATCCGAGGTTATATCTAGAGACCGGAAATCAACCTAAGATGTCAAGATGATGTTCTCCGGTTAAATATTTCTTAAACCAGAATAGCACCAAGACCGGGGATCAAATCCAGACGATATTTTAAAATCCAATACGGCGACTTCCGGTTCCAGAAAATAATCAAATATCATCCATTATGGTTATTTTTAGAACAAAAATGATATTCAGAGGCCGAAAATCGACTCCATTTGAAATCCAGGATGACGATCCCCGGTTTCCAGAAAACTGGCCCAATATGACCAAATATCACCTAATATGGGTATTTTTGGAATCGAGATAATGCCCAGAGACCTGAGATCAACTCTAGATAGCATTTTGAAATCCAATATGGCGACTTCCGGTTTCCGAAAATGACCAAATATCACCCAATATGGGCATTTTTGTAATCGAGATGATGTAAACAATATCGCACACTTAGCCTTGGGGATTATAGCGGTCTCGATCAACTAGATTATAGTTGAGAGAATTCGTTATCGATATTGGTTTTGGCACATTTTGCATGTGTAGGATAAGTACAACGAAACACCGTGCCCCAGTGCTGAGTCGAGAAAATTTCCAGCTCGAAAAGTTCCTCGACTCGATCGGGAATCAAACCCGATATCACAACCATGAGGGAGAGCTAGCCGACCTACATCGCTAACCACAGAGCCACGGAGACCACGGAGATCGAGATGATGTACATAGGCCAAAAATCGTCCCCAGATGCCATTTTGAAATTCGAAGTGGCAATATCCGGTTGCTTGAAAACAGCCAATATAGTTATTCGAGAACCAAGATGATGCCCGGAGACCGGAAATCAAATCCAGACGCTATTTAGAAACACAATGGCGACATCCGGTATTTTTGGAATCAAAATAATAGCCAGCAGCCGAAAATCGACTGCAAAGACCATACACAGACGACTTCCGGTTTCCGAAAAACAACCAATAATGACCGAACAGCACCAAATATGGGTATTTCTGCAATCGAAATGATGCCAAGAGACCTGGAATCAACTCAAGACGCTGTTTTGAAAACCAAGATGGTGACTTCCGGTTTACAGATATGACCAAATACAACCTAAAATTGGTATTTTTGTAATCGAAATGATGCATGTTCGCGCCAAAAGTCCCGCCTCAGATGGGCACGACTGTAAGTCGCCAACCACACCACCACACAGGCTGAGGCCCAAGCGACGCCAACTTGCGCGCGCTTATTTGCGGCTTTGTTTGCCGCTCGACAATGCTGCCCACTGCCCGGCAGCCTATAAAAGCGCTCTTCGCAGCAGCGCCAGTGTTCAATTTGTATTTAAAGTTCAGTTTAATCGTTAGTCGTTAGCTGGCTGCTCTGCCAGTCGGCCTATGGCCGTAGCGCTAGCCGGCCCGCTGCCGGTAGCCGTCGTGTCAGTGTAAAACAAAATTGATAAGTTAAATATATTTCGTAGTAATTGTTAGTACGCATGTCTTCAGTTTTCATCGCCCGAAAACCTTCCCGCTTCCCATCTGCTGCCGTTCCAACTGGGCCTTAATTGCCCCAACGACATTAGGAAAACGTGCGAGTTTACCGCCGATTAAAATATAACACAACGTAGGGTCGGTTTGCGCCAATAATGCACATAGGCCAAAAATTGACCCCTGACGACATTTTCATTCCGAAGTGGCAACTTAAATTACAACATCGAGTTGTTGAAATTGCAATGTCGAGTTGTTGGTAAACAGCCAAAAATCGTCATTCCGGAATCGTTATGATACCCAGAGATCAGAAATCAGATCCAAGCATCATTTTAAAATCCAAAATGGCGATATCCGCTTTCCAAAAATGAGCGAAAACCACCCAATATGGTTGTTTTTGAAACTCAAATGATACCCAGAGGTCGGAAATCGACCCCAGACGCCAAATCCAAAATGATGATTTCCACTTTCTGGAAAACAACCAAAAATGATTGGTGAAAGTTATATTGATACAAGATAGTCCATTGTATATTGATACAAGATATTCCATCGTAATCTTATCGGCTATAATTCAAAGAATTTGTGAAAAACGCCGAATTCTAAGTGGCAACTTCAGATTGCTGGAAATCAGCCGAAAATGGTCATTCCAGAATCGAGATGATAACCAGAGACCATAAACCAAATCCAAACACCATTTTGAAATCCAAGATCATGATTTCCGGTTGAAGGAATACAACCAAAATGGCGAAGGTACCAGTCAATATGAAATAACGAGAGAATGAAAAATTTCCATTCAATTCTGCTATCAAAGTTGATAGTATAATTTAATGGAAATATTTCATTCTTTTTTTTTATGATTTATTTATGTACTAAAATATCTATTCAGAATTAGTATTGTGTGTTCTGCCACAAATGGTGACATTTCAACACTATTATATATATTTGTACGCTCTTTAGTATTATTGAATGTTATTAGCTTTCGCAGTTAAGATAATTAATTGTAGGAAAATTATTAAACCTACTTGTCAAGAAAAAAAAGGAATAAAAGGAATAAAACGAAACTTAAAATAAACTTAAAACTATCTTACTGACTATGAAGAGAGCTAATCGTTGCAATTGAGGATTGCAACGATTTTTGTCGGAATTTGTTGATAATTTGGCTTAACATATTTTCTAATGTTTCTACATTAGTGAGCCTATGTAGCTCGTTCGTGCTAAACCAAGGAGGACGCTTCAAAATCATTTTCAAAAGTTTATTCTGAATCCTTTGAAGTGTCTTCTTCCTGGTTGCACAACAACTTGTCCAGATGGGAACTGCGTATAACATTGTTGGTCTAAATATTTGTTTGTAAATTAACAGTTTATTCTTGAGACAAAATCTAGAATTCCTGTTGATAAGAGGATATAAACATTTGATATACTTATTGCACTTTGACTGGATATTTTTAATGTGCTCCTTGAAAGTAAGATTCTTATCATAAATTAGCCCTAAGTATTTAACTTGATCAGACCAATTTAAGACCACACCGTTCATCTTAATAACGTGGTTATGGGTGGGTTTGAGAAATGAAACTCTTGGCTTATAAGGAAAAATAATTAACTGTGTTTTTGAAGCATTAGGGGAAATCTTCCATTTTTGTAAGTATGAAGAAAATATATCTAAACTTTTTTGAAGCCGACTGCATATAACACGAAGGCTTTTTCCTTTTGCGGAAATGCTTGTATCGTCACAAAACAGAGATTTCTCACAACCTGGTGGTAAATCAGGAAGATCAGAAGTAAAAATGTTATATAAGATTGGGCCCAAGATACTCCCCTGAGGCACACCAGCTCTAACAGGTAATCTATTAGATTTACCATTTAGATAGTTAACCTGGAGAGTGCGGTCAGTTAAATAACTTTGTATCATTTTTGTAAGGTAAAGCGGAAAACTGAAATTTGACATTTTAGCTATTAAACCTTTATGCCAAACACTGTCGAATGCCTTTTCTATATCTAGTAGAGCAGCTCCAGTCGAATAGCCTTCAGATTTATTAGTTCGAATCATATTTGTTACTCTAAGTAACTGATGAGTAGTGGAATGCCCATGGCGAAAACCAAACTGCTCATTTGCAAAAATTGAGTTCTCATTAATATGTGTTATCATTCTATTAAGAATTATTCTTTCAAAAAGTTTGCTAATAGAGGAAAGTAAACTAATTGGTCGATAACTTGATGCCTCAGCTGGATTCTTTTCGGGTTTTAAAATTGGAGTGACTTTGGCATTTTTCCATTTCGTAGGAAAATGTGCTAGTGCAAAACATCTGTTAAAAATTTTTACCAAGAAATTTAAAGAGTTTTCGGGAAGTCTTTTGATGAGGATATAGAAAATCCCATCATCTCCTGGTGCTTTAATGTTTTTGAATTTTTTGAGAATGGTTCGCACCCCATTCAAGTTTGTCTCCAATACCTCTTCGGAAAGAAATTCTTGGGTGGTGATCTGAACATACTTTTACTTCATTTTCAATAGGACTTACTACGTTCAAATTGGAGTTATGAACACTCTCAAACTGCTGAGCAAGTTTTTGAGATTTTTGTTCATTCGTTAGAAAAATGCAATCACCATCTTTAAGGACTGGAATTGGCTTCGAGGGTTTCTTAAGAACCTTCGAAAGCTTCCAGAAAGGTTTTGAATAAGGTTTTAGTTGTTCAACTTCTCTCATGAAATTCTCATTTCGCAAGAGAGTGAATCTATGTTTAATTTCCTTTTGTAATTCTTGAAAAATAATTTTCAAAGCAGGATCACGAGATCTTTGGTATTGACGTCTCCGTATGTTCTTCAAACGTATAAGAAGTTGAAGTTCACTGTCAATAATTGGTGCATTAAATTCCACTCTTGCCTTAGGAACTGATAAATTCCGGGCATTGAGTATTAAGCTGCTAAAATTTTCTAATGCTCTGTCAATGTCAGCACTATTTTGTAAAATAATATCATCATTCAAATTTTCCTCGATCGTAGAACGATATCTATCCCAATCAGTCTTGTGATAATTTAACACAGATCTAGTGGGATTTAAAATAGTTTCATGGGAAATAGAAAATGTTATGGGAAGATGATCAGAATCAAAGTCAGCATGAGTTAATAAATCACTGCATGATTGGCTTTGATTTGTTAGTACCAAATCAATTGTAGATGGCTTCCTAATAGAAGAATAACATGTAGGACCATTTGGAAATAATACTGAATAAAATCCAGCCGAGCAATCATTAAACAATATTTTTCCATTGGAATTGCTTTGAGCATTATTCCAAGATCGATGTTTCGCATTAAAATCACCGATGATTAAAAATTTAGATTTATTTCTTGTGAGTTTTTGCAAATCTCCCTTGAAATAATTTTTCCGCTCACCAGTGCATTGAAAAGGCAAATACACTGCGGCTATAAATAAAATGCCAATATTTGTTTCAATTTCAATTCCCAAACTCTCGATAACTTTGGTTTCAAGATGGGGTAAAACACGATGTTTTATTCGACGGTGGATGACTATTGCAACTCCACCACCGGCAACATCAATTCTATCCAACCTATGAACTATAAAATTTGGGTTCTTTTTTAGTTTAATATTTGGCTTTAAAAGCGTTTCAGTCACAACTGCCATATGCACATCGTGGACTGTTAAAAAATTGAAACATTCATCCTCTTTCGCTTTTAAAGAGCGAGCATTCCAATTTGGAAAATTTACAGCATTATTTAAAATCATTGCTGAATTTCAATTTCATAACAATATTAGTTGTAAATTTTATACCTTCTTGAACAGCCTCGTACATCGAGTTACAGTTCAACAAAACGGACATTAGCTGCAACATGGATTGTTGTAGGTATTCAATCTTTTCTGGAGTTTGATTACCTAAATCAACACTGGCTGACTTTTCAGCACCAAACACGAATGGTTTGTTACTGTTTGAATTTGAAATATTACCTGAAAGGACACTGGCAACAGCCTGGTGTTGCCTGAACAGGATTATTTTTCTGAAATTTGTTATCTGAATTTAAATTATTACCTACAGACACACCTTCTAATGAAAGTGCTGGTGATGCCTGAACAGTACTGAAAGTCTTTTGATTACCCACATTGACAACAGGTTGTTTAGAATTCCTTCGTTGTCTAGAAGCAATAACTTTTGACCTTACAGGACAATTAAAGAAATTAGATTTGTGATTTACCCCACAATTTACACATTTGAAACTATTAGTGATCTCTTTCACGGGGCAGATATCTTTCGTGTGACTAGTGTCACCACAAATCATACATTTTGCAGCCATATGGCAGTTTCGAGTTCCATGACCATAGGCTTGACAATTCCGACATTGCGTAAGATTATGGATTCCTCCATGTCTCTTGAAAATTTCCCACTTTATTCGCACGTTGAATAAAACACGTGCTTTTTCTAAACATTTTAAATTATGTACTTTGGTACGATCAGAATGTACTAAGTAATTTTCCTGGTGTATTCCAGTTTGAATTCCAGTTTGCCTTTCGTTTCATCAAAATTACTTGGTTGGGGGCAAAACCAAGTGATTCTGACAAACAATCTTTGATTTCATCAATACTTTGATCATTTGAGAGACCTTTCAACACAGCCTTAAACGGTCTCTCGTTTTTGGCATCAAAAGAGTAAAATTTATACATCTTTTCAGTCAAATACTGTAAAAGATGTTTATTGCCATCAAAAGATTCGGCCAAAATACGAATTTCGCCTTGGCGACCAATTTGAAAATTAACTTTCACATTCGATAGAAATGATGAAAGTTCTGATCGAAATGCTTTAAAGTTTGCTACAAATACCACAATAGGTGGAACTTTAACCTTCTTCATAACGGCTTTATGCTCAGTATGAGAAGTTTGGAATTCTAAATCCCCAACAGAATAAAGAATACCATACCTGTTAGTCGAAATTTCAGTGTCACTTGGAGGAGATGCCTCACGTTTCCTTGATGCCGCATCAAAGCGAGCTTTTTTATTTTTTCCAGGCATAACTGGACAACTTCACTACACTTTCACTTCACAATAGAATTTGAGTAGAAATATCTCAAACCAAATTAATTCACTAAACACTCGTTAACTTTAAAAACAAATTTATTACTTTGCCTTTCAACAGGTAGTCTTTTAAAAAGATTGCCTGTTGAAAGCGAAAAACAAAATTTTAATATCTCTCGGTAGTCTAAGACTTAGCCTCGAGCTGTTGGTAAAATGCGACCGTACTGTAGGACAGTTCAAGTCGATCTGATTTCAGTCTTTTGATATTTGATATCATTCTACTAATACGCTCAAAATGATATTTTCAAAAAATCAGCCAATTTGGTTATTTCCGGAATCAAAATAATGTTCAGAGTTCAGAGATTGGGTGGAGGTCGGGAAAACTGGTCCTTCGCTGCAGCAAAAAGCACACGGTCAGGCGGTAGTCGGTTGTAATTTTTATTGAGGTTGCGATTGTAATTCTGGTTGTTGTTATAGTTGCTATTGTTGTAGTTATTATTATTGTACACGGGATAGTCAAAATAAGTAGGATAGGCAAAATTTTGATGAAATTTGAAATGCTATAGCTTTGCTAAACGTTATTCGATTTTAATAATTCGAACACCATTGAACTGGAAAACTTTTGCAGTTTCATTTTCTGACCCCAGATCTGGCCTAGGTCACCGGATATAGGAAATATTCCTGAGTTCCGGTAGGCATGTCAAACCTGCTAATTTTTGGATGGATTTGGTAATGGGTTACCTGATAAAAATGCTCATTTGCATCATTGGCATAGATGACAAAATCATTTCTGAAGCGAATGGTTCATCAAGATCCTGAATCGGCCAATAACTCATCGAGAAATGGCTATTTTTCATCCGGAAGTCCTCAGAGGAACCTTTAGTAGGGGACATTTACGTTTTCGCACCAAATATAGCGTGTTGCACCTCTATCTTCAGGATTTTTTATCAGGAATCTTTTAAAAGATAGATATCTGAATATAGGCTGCATTGGCCACTTCCGGAACGACCTGGAGGCCCCGAAGGAACCCGTAGTGGGAGAATTCACATTTCTGCATCAAAATATAGCATGCGACACCTCTATCTTCAGGATTTTTCATCAGGAATCATCCAAAAGACATATTTTTTTTAAATACAGACTACGTTGGCCACTCCCGGAACGATCCAGATTTCCCCGGGGGAACCCGGAATTGGGACATTTACATTTTTGCATCAAATAAAGCGTGCGAAACTTCTACCTTCAAGACTTTTCATCAGGAACCATCAAGAAGACATATTTATGAATACAGATTACGTCGGCCACTCCCGGGATGATCCGTATACCCCGTAGGAACCCGGAAATGGGGACATTTACATTATTGCATCAAATAAAGCGTGCGACACTTCTATCTTCAGGATTTTTCATCAGGAATCATACAAAAAAATATTTCCAAATATAGGCTGAATTGGCCACTTCCGGAACAACCTGGATGCCCCGAAGGAACCCGTAGTGGGAGAATTCACATTTCTGCATCAAAATATAGCATGCGACACCTCTATCTTCAGGATTTTTCATCAGGAATCATCCAAGAGACATATTTTTTAAATACAGATTACGTTGGCCACTCTCGGAACGATTCAGATGCCCCGGGGGAACCCGGAATGGGGACATTTACATTTCTGCATCAAATAAAGCGTGCGACAGCTCTATCTTCAGGATTTTTCATCAGGAATCATCAAAAAGACAAATTTTTGAATTTAGACTGCATTGGCCACTACCGGCACAATCTAAATACCCCGAAGGAACCCTGATGAAAAATCTTGCAGCTCTATGCGCACGCTTTATTTGATGCAGAAATATAAATGTTCCCATTCCGGGTTCCTTCGGGCATCCGGATCTTCCTTCGGGGCATCCAGGTTATTCCGGAAGTGGCCAATGCAGCCTATATTAGGAAATATTTTTTTTGTAAGATTCCTGATGAAAAATCCTGAAGATAGAAGTGTCGCACGCTTTATTTGATGCAATAATGTAAATGTCCCCATTTCCGGGTTCCTACGGGGTATCCGGATCATCTCGGGGGTGGCCAACGTGATATGTATTCAAAAATATGTCTTCTTGATGGTTTCTGATGAAAAGTCTTGAAGGTAGAAGCGTCGCACGCTTTATTTGATGCAAAAATGTAAATGTCCCAATTCCGGGTTCCTCCGGGGAATCTGGATCGTTCCGGGAGTGGCCAACGTAATCTGTATTTAAAAAAATATGTCTTTTGGATGATTCCTGATGAAAAATCCTGAAGATAGAGGTGTCGCATGCTATATTTTGATGCAGAAATGTGAATTCTCCCACTACGAGTTCCTTCGGGGCCTCCAGGTCGTTCCGGAAGTGGCCAATGCAGCCTATATTCAGATATATGTCTTTTAAAAGATTCCTGATAAAAAATCCTGAATATAGAGGTGTAACACGCTATATTTGGTGCAAAAACGTAAATGTCCCCTACTAAAGGTTCCTCTGAGGACTTCCGGATGAAAAATAGCCATTTCTCGATGAGTTCTTGGCCGATTCCGGATCTTGATGAACCATTCGCTTCAGAAATGATTTTGTCATCTATGCCAATGATGCAAATGAGCATTTTTATCAGGTAACCCATTACCAAATCCATCCAATACCGGAACTCAGGAATATTTCCTATATCCGGTGACCTAGGCCAGATCTGGGGTCGGAAAATGAAACTGCAAAAGTTTTCCAGTTCAATGGTGTTCGAATTATTAAAATCGAATAACGTTTAGCAAAGCTATAGCATTTCAAATTTCATCAAAATTTTGCCTATCCTACTTATTTTGACTATCCCCTGTAGTTGTTATTGTTGCTGTTGTTTTTGTTGCGATTATTGTTGTAGTTGTTGTTATTGGTGTTGCGGTTGTTGTTGCCGTTGTTGTTTCGGTTGTTGTTGTTATTGTTGTGAGTATTGTTATTAGTATTGTTAAGGTAAGCCTGTTTCCGTCGGTTCCTTCGTTTCCTGGCTGCTTCTGCATTCTTTTGCTGCTGCATCCGATGCTTTTTTCGTTCGTCATAGTCGGTCCAAACCGGTTTCCAAATTCTTTTACTGCCTATGAGGCGCCATCCTGATTTGTCAGCATTTTCTGCATGAAGTTCAGCTTGCAAACTTAGAAGTGTTTCAGATGGAGCTTTAATATTCTGATTAACAGCGCTTTTCAATTCGTGCTCTAGATTCAATATCGCATTACCGAGAGATTTCACTTCAGATAAAACACTCTCTTTTAACAGATTAGACGCTTCCTCTGCGGTGTGCGATAGAGCCGAGCTGTGTTCAGTGCAGTTTGCTGCCATATTCACTGCGACAGAGCTCAGGTCGTGCACTTCTTTAGCAATGCGCTTCAACTCCCTTTCTAAGTCGTCTGTAAGATCTTTTACATACTTATCGATACGATCCCTCGTTGCCTCAGAAGAAATGTTAAGGAGGGTCGTCAAATGGTTTTTTATGTCCACGAGATCATTTGATTTCATATTGTTAGTGGCTTCGATGTCCCGCGATAATGTTGACACAGCATTTTCAATTTTTGTTGTTGTGTTGAGGTTGACCACTGACACAGTTTCTTTAATTTGTTGTTCCATATCGGAAAACAACGCGCCCATTACACTAAGTTTGCTTATGTCAGCAGCAATGCGCTGGTTGGCATCGACCAATTCTTTTTGCTGCTTTAAAATCACCTTTTGTTGCTCCGCTAGCGTTTTCACCTCAAATGTCGTAGAGACTAACGATTGGCATTCCTCGCAGCACGGAAGCAAGAACGAAGTTGGATCTACCGTAAGTTGGTCGATTTTTTTAATGCGGACAGAGCTACGGGTCACTGGTATTCCAACACAAGTTGCATGAAACTTCCGGGTACATCCGACACAAGACCACAACACATCGGTATAAGAATCTTTGGCACAAATTTCGCAGACCTTGCTCATGTTGACGTGATTTGCACAACAATCGTAAAACCGGCACAAAAATCGACACAGAAAAATACAAACAAACGAACAATAATAAACAAAGAATAGCTTAGTGCGCGCGAGGTCGGGAGCGACTTGAAAACACGTCTGAACTGATTGACGATGTGAATACTCTCAACGTGGCTTCGATTTTATTCAAGGGCACATGCTTGATAATGTAAATTAAATTTCTGGCTTATTTGAGTAAAGTTGCAAATAATCGTTTTATTTATCTGATAAATGAAAAGAAAAAACAGGAATAACACTACATAACACTGCGCGATGATTTAATTTACCATCTGTTACCAATCCACAATGGTCCAGAAACCGAATTTAGGGGGAAATTTTGGTCTAGAGCTCTATAGCAACATTTTAGAGAAAAACTTTCTTCTACAAAGTTGTTACATATGATAAAGCGCTCATTGAAAAATTATCAAAAATTAGGGTGACCAACATTTTCGATGCAATCAAGTATCTAACTTTTTTATCTTTGTAGATAGAAGAAAAATTTGTTCTACAATGTTATAGCTCCATTAATTTTAAGTAACTTTGTAAAATAAAGTTTTTCTCTATCTTTGAAAACAACCGATTTATATTGAAAAAACATATTTTACGCTCTAACTTTTTTATTTCAAGTTTCATCTCAAAACTGTCTTTTAACGACTTTTAGAGCTTTTTAAGAGAAACAATTTGCAACTGTCTTTGAACGACTTCTAGAGCTTTTTAAGAGAAACAATTGCAATGCTGACATCGTAAATATCTCAATTTTACTCAAAGTTATTTATATTTTTCATCAAAAAATATGCGTTTTTCATTTGTATGTCATTCATTTTGGGGCAAACATAAAAAATATCTCTTGGTCTCATTTTGAAAGGGCATACTTGACTCTATAAATGGAGGAACTTTTAGAGATATGTTATTTTTTAAATTTGAGTAAATTCAATTTAAAAACAAGACGTAAATTTCATTATTTTATACATTATGCATATAAAAGCACCCAGATTTATTTTTTGGTTTTTTTTTCTTATAACTAGACGTAATTACCTTTAATTTGACCCAAAAAGATCGAAAATCGATCAACTGGTTCAAAAGTTATGAATTTTTTTAAATTAAATACATCGAACACAGTCGTTTTTTATGGTCACCCTATTTCGAAGTTGGTCACGCAAAGTGCTTCAACTGTGCTCAAAATCGCAGGGATGCATCTATGTTGTAAATAATCAAACCCGTATTGTTTCGTTGGGTTGTTAAGGGGACCAGCTCCGAAATAAGGTGACCATAAAAAACGACTGTGTTCGATGTATTTAATTTTAAAAAATTCATAACTTTTGAACTAGTTGATCGATTTTCGATCTTTTTAGGACAAAATAAAGTTAATTACGTCTAGTTATAAGAAAAAAAACTAAAAACTAAATCTGGGTGCTTTTATAGGCATAATGTATAAAATTATTGAAATTTACGTCTTGTTTTTATATTGAATTTACTCAAATTTAAAAAATAACATATCTCTAAAAGTCCCTCCATTTATAGAGTCAAGTATGCCCTTCAAAATGAGACCAAGAGATATTTTTTATGTTATTTTTTATGAAAAATATTAATAACTTTGAGTAAAATTGAGATATTTACGATGTCAGCATTGCAAATTGTTTCTCTTAAAAAGCTCTAAAAGTCGTTCAAAGACAGTTTTGAGATGAAACTTGAAATAAAAAAGTTAGAGCGTAAAATATGTTTTTTCAATATAAATCGGTTGTTTTCAAAGATAGAAAAAAACTTTATTTTACAAAGTTACTTAAAATTAATGGAGCTATAACATTGTAGAACAAATTTTTCTTCTATCTACAAAGATAAAAAAGTTAGATACTTGATTGCATTAAAAATGTTGGTCACCCTAATTTTTGATAATTTTTCAATGAGCGCTTTATCATATGTAACAACTTTGTAGAAGAAAGTTTTTCTCTAAAATGTTGCTATAGAGCTCTAGACCAAAATTTCCCCCTAAATTCGGTTTCTGGACCATTGTGCAATCTGTTCAATTTTCTCTAAAATGCACACTGACTTAGATCATTGACATTTGCTCATGCTGCAATGATTCTGTTAGCCGGTAAAATGAACGTGTAGTTTTTGCTTCTCAAAAAACATTGATTGCTGTTCATGTTTCGTTAAATAGGCACTTTTGCATTCCTACAAATCTCTGGGTTTACAATTAATTGTTGAATTGAAAACTATAATGTTGCGAAGTGTCAATTGCACTGTGCTTAGGCAGCAGATCTGCCTCAAAAAACAGATGAAATATTAATGTCATTGAAGCGAAAATTTCGTAGCTCCGTGTATCCAGATATTTCCTACCAATTTACCATTTAATTTCAAACGTCTGTATGTACCTACGCGCTCCGCAGTTGCGTGATATTCGATAATGCCCGAAGCCCTGGTAACTGGTGGCATTAAACCTCAAACATACATATTCTCGCATAAACAGCTTTATGCCACATGGTCACGTGAAAAACAATTGGTATCATGTATGTTTGAAAAAAAAAAGATACCTGAAAAATGGTTGGCCTAATTTGCGAGAATTTTTGTTCAGGACAAAACCAAATTGTCACTATGCCACGGCGATAACAAAAATCAACTGGAAAAGTTATTAAACGTTAAAAACCCACCCTTGATATTTCCCGCCCTTCGTTGCAAGAATTGCAAGATTGCTGTAAAAATGCGTTAAGCGAGGTAGTCAACAAATTGAAGATTGAGGGCTTCTCGCATTTCTTTTGGTTTTAATTGAAACACGACTTGTTCTTACCATGTCCCAAACGGGATTGATTTATTCAAAACTCCACTTAACTGTAAGTCCCTTCTTAATTTCTAGCTTTTACCTAATACTACTTTACATGTGACTTTATCGGTGTATGAAAATAGGCGGACCTAGGGCATTGAATTGTCATTTCTTGATACAGTGTGGCTTGCTATAAAACTCACACTGCTAGCTGGCTATTCCTATGCGCCTGAGCGTAGGCAATAGCACATGTTCATGATGTCCGCAAGTTGCGCTAGTGTCTTAGCTGCTTGCGGCTCTCGTTCTATTTCGTAAGGATAAAGTGGAACGAGAATGAATCGTGGGAAGTTAAACATTGCTGGCTGTGCTGGCAATATTTTGTTTAATTTATGAGGTGTTGCAAATATGGGATCGAAAAGGTTCTTCGGCTCTCATGCTCGGCTTGGTTAATTTCCAAATGGTTGCATGTACATGCATGGGAATCAGGATTTGTGGTGAAACATGGTTTTAGGAATTTGGCTAGCTCGGTGGGAATACTCTAGTGGTCTGCATATGGCTAGTGTCATATGCAACACTTGTCGTGGGAATAATTTGGAAGATGTTTGACTATCCGGCCCGTAGGAATATGTTTTCTGGGTCCGTTAGGAAAGTCATTGAAATTTGGAGGATCATGATATCCTCGTATAGTATCAGCTTACATCTCCTCCCCAAGAATGATCTGGAGGGTGAAGCCGAAGGATCATTCTGAAGAAAAGGAAAGGTAGGGTTTTCGATAATTTTTGTCAAATAAATAGCTTTTAATTAAAAAAAATGCCAGGTTGGTCGCCTTTACAATATTATTATAATTTTTGAATACCTTTTTATTTGATTTTGTGGTAATTCGATAACATTATTTTATGCTCTTATAAGTCTATTTTTGTGCACTGTAAATTTTTGATTTGAATGTATGTGTGTGATTTCGCAATTTGGGTCTGAAATTTTTGTTATTTTGTACGGTCCGTTGTAAAACGAATTTAGATTCTTTCTATTTTCTGTTTGCAAATATACTGTATCATTAACTTGAATAAGCAACGGGTTTACATTTTTGTCGAGCACTTCTTTTCTCTGATATTTTTGATTTATTATTTTTTGTTTTGCTATCTCGTTGGACTTCTGTATTTTATATTTCATTTCTTTACTGTATTGTTCGAAATTGTATACGGGGTCTATTGTATTGTCATATGTCTCTTGTGGTAGTCGTGGTTTAAATCCGAATACTAACTCGTAAGGTGTGTATCCGAGTAAATGCATAATATGGTAGCCAATCATTCCAGTCAGATTGGTATTCGTTGACGAAGGATCTCAGGTATTCGTTTAGACACCTGTGGTTCCTTTCCAACGAACCAATTGTCTGTGGATGGTAAGCTGTAGCGAATGTTTGTTTGATTTTTAAATATTTGCAGATCCGGTCGAGTATTTCGTTTTTATACTCTATGCCCTGATCTGACTTTAATTCTAAAAAATTTCCGAATATTAATATAAAATTGTCCACTAACGTTTTTGCTATGACGTTAGCTTCTTTGGTTGGTATTGGTATTAAAACTATATATTTTGTTAATTCACACTGTATTGTTACAGCGTATCTATTGTTGTTATTCGATTTTGGTAGGGGTCCTATCGTGTCGATAGCTACTACTTCGAATGGTTTTGAGGGTGTATCAGTTATTGTAGTACACTCCTTTGTATGTTTTGTTATTTTGTTTAATTTGCACAATTCACAGGCCTTAATGAATTGAGAAATTGATTTCCTCATATTTCGCCATGCATATATTTCTCTTAATTTAAGGTACAATCGGTGTTGTCCGATATGTCCTCCTGTTGGTGTTTCATGGTGGCTTTTAAAAATTTCTTTTACCTTGCAAACATCACTAATGAATATTGCTGGTTTATAAATTATTATTTGCATATTCTTTAATGCTTTATTACTCATTTCTTTGAGTACTTCCATGGGTACATATTTAAATATTTCATCGTCTCGAGACAGCGCAATTTTATTTATTTTCATCTTTTTCATATTTTCTTCGATTTTTGTAAGTGCAAATTTGACAATTTGACTTCCATTACCGTTTTGTATTTTGAATTGGTAACTGGTTACCTGTTCATTTTGCTTTGGTATAATTCGCGTTTTTGTATATACTGCAAATTCGACATAATCATTTTCGAATTTTGTTTGTAATTTCATTAACTTTCTAACCTCGCTTAAATTTTCGGTAGTGTACATCGCAAGGTGATCAATCTTGGACTCGCACTGCGTTTTATTTTGTATAATTTTTGATCCTTGACTTCGTGTCATAGATCTTGTATTTACCATTGAAATGGAATTTTGTTTAAGTTCGTCAGAGGAAATGACAACACGTGAAAACGCGTCCGCTCCCACGTTGTCCTTCCCTTTGATGCACTGTATTACAAAATCAAATTCACACAGATCAAGACGCATCCTTGTTAATTTCGATGTTGGGTCTTTCATACCAAACAGAAATACAAGGGGTCTATGGTCTGTCCTTACTATAAATTTTGTACCGTAAAGGTATGATTTAAAGTAGTTAATAGCCCAATGAATAGCTGTTAACTCTTTCAAAATGACTGCTTTATTTTTTTCACCTTGTGTGAATGTTTTACTCGCAAAAGCAATAGGTAGTTCATTACCGTCAATGTTCTGCGATAAAACTGCTCCACATCCTACATCCGAAGCGTCGGTTGTTAATATGAAAGCTTTTGAGAACTCTGGGAATTGAAGAATTTGTGGTGACATGAGATAATTTTTTAATTTATAAAATGCTTCTTGACATTGATTTGTCCAAATGAATTGTTGATTTTTCTTTAATAATTGATTTAAAGGATGTGCAATTATTGCAAAATTTGGCACAAATTTACGGTAATAGTTACAGAATGCAACAAAGCGTCTTACATCATCACTATTTTTGGGAATTGGATATTGTTCAATTGCCTTATATTTTGAACTATCAGGTAAAATTCCTTGGTCTGTAATTTTATGACCTGAATAAGTCACTTCATTACTAAAGAATTTACACTTTTTTGCATTTAATTTTAAATTATATTTTCGCAGTCTATCAAAAACTCTTGATAAATTCGCTAGATGATGTCTTACTGAACATCCTATTACAATTATATCATCTATATAGACAAATGCCATTTCAGGTGTTAATCCTGCCATTGCAATTGTCATCATTCTTCGGAAGCTATTCGGACTTATATTGAGTCCGAATGGCATTCTTGTAAATTGGAAATGCCCTGATTGTGTTGAAAATGAGGTGTATTTCCTAGAATTTTCATCGAGTGGTATCTGATGAAATCCTGACATCAGATTCAAAGTGCTAAAAAATTTAGCCCTACCAAGCTGATCTAGTATAGCATCAATTCTTGGTAGCGGAAATTTGTCTGCCAATATTTTCTTGTTTAGTTGCCGAAAATCTACAACTAAACGCCAATTCTTTGTATTATTATCACTCTTCTTAAGTACTAATAGTATTGGATTATTATAAGGGGAGACTGAAGGTTCCAAGATTTTTTCTTCTAACGTTTTATTAAGGTGTCGTTCAATTTCGTCTTTTTGCGAATGTATTGTTTTATAATTCGGAATATAAACTGGTATATTATCGGTTAAGTTTATATTTTGATTATAAAAATTATTAACAGATAAAGGTTCTCCTGGTAAGCAGAAAATATCTGCATATTCATTAATTATTTTCCTAAAGTCATTTTTCGCATAATCTGGTACTTTTGACATATCTATAGTGTCGGTAATTATGTCTTTTCGTTGATTATTTGAATCAGTATGTATATTTTTATGTAGAAATTCATAATTACTTAGTGGTTCTAATTTTAACTTACCGCTTATGACCTTACTTGGTATATGTACAGTTTGGTCAGTTGTATTTAATATTTTAATTAGTTTACTATTTGGCGATATGATAGAACTTGCACAGAATGAAAAAAAAAAAGGTAAAGTTGCTAGTCGAGCAAAAATCAGCCCGGAAATTGTGAATTCAGACTTCAAGTGACTAATAAGCAACTAACTGTGACAATTCTGGTCTATCAGCACCAGGAAAGAGGAAGAAAATTGTGTATGTTATGTAATGGTGTCGAGTTTAGTGCGCTGGACAAGGGTGCTTTTTGGTGCGGCCTCAATTTCAGCTGCAGCCAGGAGCCAGCTCAATTCAAGTGTTTGTTAGAAGTTGAGATCGGCTGTGAAACTTCCGCCTAATCAACCACAGTATCGGTTAAATATTGTGTGAGAAAAAGTAAGGACAGGCAACAGCCTAAACTTATTCCCAATCTGATCCGGATGACATAGGTGAGAGCGTTCCTTTTATATTTTATTATATTTTTCTTTAAATGCTGGAGGATTCGATCAATGGGATAGTGAACAAGCAGTCTATTCGTGTTCGCGTGCATTTAATATTTAGAAGTAGCCATTTTGGGATAAAATTCATGGAGTCGAAACTAAACCACGGTTAGAAGTAGAGTTTGAATACCCGGCTTCACGCGTATTGTTCTACACAAAATAGCGTTAGTGATAGAGACCCCCATTGGATCATAATTTGTTAACAGTGACTAAACAAAATAGCTAAAGTTGTTTTGGTAAACATGCACATGGATTATGAGAGTTTGAAATGTAAGTTTTGCTACTAACCAGAATCGATGCTAACTATTTTTCGATTTTTCTAGCTTTTGAATAGTCGTTTTGGATATTATTTTATAATTATGGCTAGTTTGGCGTTTTGTTCGCAAATTTGAGACTACGTTTTGGCAAATATGTGTACCTGCATTTTTCAAATTATTAGGGCTTTGGATGCATGGAATTTCGCCAATTTTTGTATTTGAAAGGCGACTCTTGCGTAGACAAACAAAAGAAAATCGACGTGAAACGCCGCGTCCATACGCGTCCACATCGGTAGAAAGGAATAGAGCGGTCGTGCATGATGCTTCGGTTCTGCCTTAAAGTCAGGAAATCGCTTTTTAAGAACAGACGAATGTCGTTAGTCGACCTGTTAAGCAGAAAGCCATATCTCCGGGTGACCGAACATCTACCGTTATAATTTTCGGTATAAAGAGGGTCCTTCACGAAGAAACGATAGAAGTGGCGAGACGTTAACGTGGACTCAACTGCAGTAGTTTTCGTAAAATCGTGTAGTCAGCTGAGATAAATCAATGGGAGAGACGTTTCGGTTGTTGTATAAGGACTTCATAAACAGATGTCCGAATGTCACGTCGATACCTTCCATGAGTTCGTGTTTTCTACAGATAGATTATCAACGCGATGTAGTTTTCGGTATAACCTCTTGGAGGAAACAATAGAAGTGTCGAGACGTTAACGTGGATAGAACTTTCTTAGCTCTCGTAACATTGTGTAGTCGGCTGAGATACACCAATGGGAGAATCTCTTCGGTAGTTGCATGATGATTTGTTGAGGGAATGTTCGAATATTTTAGTCTGTATTAATTTAATCGCAGTTCCGGTATTCTCGCGTGCCCTTTTTTCGGTGGTATATCAAACAGAACGAGTTCGAATCGCGTAATAATTTTCGCGGAGGTTAATATTAACTTGTAGGCGCGATATTTGCTATGAATCCGGTACCCGAATTCAGCGCATCGTTTACCAAAACGAAATCTGCTGCAAACCCTACCCTTTTCTCCAACATCCCAGTGATTTCTCGGGGAAGTGCAGAGGTGTTCTCGGCTTCCAATAAAGCGAGTATCACGTCAACATATTCCCATACACACTCCTTCTTTGACCTGCATTCGGATGCGGCCGGCGCTGGTATTGCCTAACATAAAGATAAGATCACCAGTTTTTACACATTGAGGATGAATGTTAGTCCCAAACATCACCCATTGGTTCTCTGTGTAATTACAGCTGATCTGGCAATAACGGAGTAGCAACCGCGGGCGGTCAATCATGCTCATGCTCATGCTCATGATAGAACTTGCACAGAATACACCGTAGGTTAATTCTTGTGAGTTAACTATCATGTCGTCATAAATTTCAAGGTTGTGAATTTGCTTAATAACTTCACATCTTGGTGGTAAAATATAATTATCATCTAACATATCTTCAATTGGTAAAGAAATAGATGTATTATTGATTGAAAAATTTAATAACCAACATTCGTAGTCGATTATGCATTGATGAGAAGACAAAAAGTCTCTTCCCAAAATACCATCGGTTGGTATCGGAAAATCATTATTTACGATATGAAACGTATGATTTGTTATCATTCCGTTTCCAAAATTTAATTCTGTTGCTGTGGTTGCTATAGTTTCTGTTGTTTGATTAGTAATACCTGTTAATTTAATTCTGTTATTTGTGTTTATTGGTCGCTGAGGATGAATTTTATTTGCTTTGATGACAGATATATCTGCTCCTGAATCTACTAAAAATTTACACAATGAGTTAGCCATAGGTACGCTGATTTTCACAAAATTTTATGCACTTATGTTCATTGTATACAATTTTCGCCTAAAAAATTTCGTGGTACGTATTGTATATTTTGCTGTCTTAATTGACCAACGTCAATTGGGGGTGCCTCGATAGTAGGTTGATTCGGCGCGACTACGAACATTCGCCGGTCGCGTTGTTGAAAGTTATTTCTTTGTCTTCCATTGCTATGTTGAAAGAAGTTTTGATTTCCTCTTCCTCTATTTTGTCTATAAGGTACTCTGTTAAAATTATTTCCGTTATTATAATTTGGAAAATTCGGTCGTCTATTGTAATTTATTTCGTTTTGGAAATTTGGTTGCCTAAATTGATTATTGGAATTATGGTAACCTCTGTGGTTACCTCTTCCGCCTCTGCCTCTCTGCTGTAGGTGAGGTTGATAGTATCTATTATTTATACCTCTTTGGGCTGTAAAAATGTTTCCATTTCCGTTGGTATTGTCCATGGTGTACTCCTGGACTTTTTGAACTGCTGTTGTGATGTCAGCAAAATTTCCAGCATTTAAAATCAATTTGAGGTCTTTGGATTGAATGCCTTTCATTAAGCTATTCAATCCAGCTTTGGTTGCTAAATTATTGGCTGCCTCTTCTGGGACGCCCTGTTCCAGATATAAAAATTTTAATTTCTGCGTGAGGTTATCAACTTCCTCGCAGAATTGATTTGTATTGGCATATTTAATTTGCCCTAATTTTGCTGTGAGAGTATCAGGTGTCTCTTTTGCTTTGCACCTTCTCTTTACATCGTCCAACAGCTGTTGTATCGTTCTCAATTCCAACGGCAAGCCTTGTCGCGCTTTGCCTGTTAGCCTCATTCGTATGAATTTTATTGCTGTTGCAGTTTGGTTTTCGGGTGTCAACTCCGCTAGCATGTTAACAGCGTCAATAAATGAACTTAGCGCATCAGCGTTACCATCGTAAATCGGTATAAGTGCTAATGCCTGTTTTAGGTCAAATGTTGGTGTATTGTCGGTCGTCATGGTTGTTTGTTTATGTTTAGTTTGCTGCTTGCTTTGATTGGTAAAATGTATACTGCTTATCGTAGTTTTACTTATGCCCGCTAAAGTGTTATGGTTCGTTCTGTGCGGGGGCAAATGAGCCTTATTATGCTGTAACTTAGATTCTAATATTTTTAAGATTTCATAAATAATTTGCCTTGTTGCTTTTACGTATTCATGAAATTTAATGTCTGGTATTTTGTCTTGATTTTCTAGTAGATAATATTCTACACTTTGTGTTAATGCGTTACACAATGTAATTTTATCTTTTATTAGTTCTGAGCTTAATTTTGTATTTATTGCTTTTTTGCAATATGTTAATAATAGTTTTAAATCCTCGAATTCTTTCATGTGAGGTTTTTAAATTTGAATGTTGATACATATATAAAATTTAAATTTTTTTTTGGGTATATATATATGTAATAAATTTGATTATTTTCCATGTTTTACTTATCTACGAATGTCCATTGTGTGTTTTCCATTGGTTCCTGATTCTGATTGATCCTGTAATATTGTTGCTCTCACTCTTCCTGAGCTGGATCCTCCTGGTTGTCACTTCTCGATCGTATCGCTGTTTCCACTGCACTTTCGTTTTTAAACTGTTCTTCCATTCACGCCTGCGTGATGCTGGCCAAAGATTTGCGTGCTTTGTTGTAAGCACGTCTCTCAATCCATTTTAGATGGATGTAGTACAGAATTACCGCTAACTGCAGGCTAGTGATTGCTACTATTGCCCACAATAGGTTTCCGTTATCGTTTATTGATTCCCCGTGCGATTCAAGTTTATTTATTATAGCCACTTGGGGATCGCCGGTATTTTCTGTTTGCTTTGTGGTTACACTACCCATTGTTTCATCACTATTTTTTTTTCTTCTTGCTATTGTATTTTAGATTGTTAGTTCTTCTTTTATATGAAAAAAAAAATGTTTTTATTGAAGCTCATACGCACTGTTTGTTATTTTGGCCACTATTTTGTTGTCTGTCCGTGTTTTTATTCCACTGAACTGTTATATTTTCGCGAGTTTTTCATGTTTCGTTGGAGTTTCTCCAGCACTGCACTTGGCTTGTCTTACATTTTTCATTCTTCGTTATTGTTGATGCCGAAGGACATTATCATTTGCTCTTCGGTTTTTATTAACATGTTCTTCGTGAGCCCCCTGTGTTCGATCAGTTCGATCATTGCACACACTTTTTTTAATGTTTCGAGGTCTATTTCTTCTGCTTCAAGTTCTCGTGCCTTTAATTCATAAAGGTTGGGCATATATTTGCATACCCTCGCGTACACTTGCTCGTATTCCATTGTTCATTTCTCTCATTGGGTGTTTTAGCACATAAAGAAATTTCTGTCACTTCACTTTATCCAGGGGGGATCTATCTGTCAAACATCGTGTAACCAACATATTCGGCAACATGGCGTTTGTTTTGGTTTTTGTTCTTTTTAGTCATGAAATTGATCGATGTGAAATATTATAGAATTGGAACGATTTTTATCAAAACGCGAGAAACCGCGGAAAACTTTCATGAATGTCAAATCTAGAAAATCTATAACGAGCGTCTTAGCAGAGTGATTGAGATCAATCAAAGAAATAGTTATCGGTTTCCGTTATACTCTACTAAATTTTTTGGAAATAAATATTGAAATTCAGTCCGCAAATATATATTTCGACTGTGACGTACAGTCTTCCTCAGTGCTTATGTGGACTGTCCACATAAGCACTGAGGAAGACTGTACGTCACAGTCGAAATATATATTTGCGGACTGAATTTCAATATTTATTTCCAAAAAATTTAGTAGAGTATAACGGAAACCGATAACTATTTCTTGGATTGATCTTTCATGAATGTGTTGTGTAGTGATATTTTTCCCCTTTTTCCCCCATTATTGTTCATAGTTACAAACATCATGGACCAACAAACGTCATGGACCAGAGTTGATCTGCGATAACGCACACATGTATGGAATTTGACAGCAGTGAATCCCCTCTGACTTTATCACTTGTTGTACCCGTTCTGCTGTTTTTTTTTTGTTAACACTTCCGCGATTTCACTCCAAAGATTGTGGTTACTAACTCACGGTCGCCATGAGGGCTTCTCGCATTTCTTTTGGTTTTAATTGAAACACGACTTGTTCTTACCATGTCCCAAACGGGATTGATTTATTCAAAACTCCACTTAACTGTAAGTCCCTTCTTAATTTCTAGCTTTTTCCTAATACTACTTTACATGTGACTTTGTGTATGTCGGTGTATGAAAATAGGCGGACCTAGGGCATTGAATTGTCATTTCTTGATACAGTGTGGCTTGCTATAAAACTCACACTGCTAGCTGGCTATTCCTATGCGCCTGAGCGTAGGCAATAGCACATGTTCATGATGTCCGCAAGTTGCGCTAGTGTCTTAGCTGCTTGCGGCTCTCGTTCTATTTCGTAAGGATAAAGTGGAACGAGAATGAATCGTGGGAAGTTAAACATTGCTGGCTGTGCTGGCAATGTTTTGTTTAATTTATGAGGTGTTGCAAATATGGGATCGAAAAGGTTCTTTGGCTCTCATGCATGTACATGCACTTGGTTAATTTTCAAGTGGTTGCATGTACATGCATGGGAATCAGGATTTGTGGTGAAACATGGTTTTAGGAATTTGGCTAGCTCGGTGGGAATACTCTAGTGGTCTGCATATGGCTAGTGTCATATGCAACACTTGTCGTGGGAATAATTTGGAAGATGTTTGACTATCCGGCCCGTGGGAATATGTTTTCTGGGTCCGTTAGGAAAGTCATTAAAATTTGGAGGATCATGTTATCCTCGTAAGGTTTCAGCTTACAAGATTCTGAGAGGTTTTCTGTGAGTTTTAGTGAGTAACGATTTTTTGTTGCCTTTGATCGGAAAAGTTCGAAACAAGTTTTCATCACCAGGGCGTACTTAAACGATGGCCCTCATTTTTTTTAAATATTTTATGGAATAGTTCTAAGCGATTTTCGTATTGGTTTCTGTTCATTCCACTTAAATTCAACGTCGGTTTCTGTGAATTTGTGCTGTGACTGTTTTTCAAGAAAGAAGAAGACACTGTCGGTACGTAATAAACATAATAGATTAAAAATAATAATGTGTTTTTGCAAGAATTCTGAGGAGTATTCATGCAGGTTTCAGTTGGTTTCAATTAATTTTCTTCCACATGTAGTGGGAATGCTTCCTAACGAAGGTGCCGCTAAGGGTATGTTATAAAAGGAATGTTTCCTAATCTACATGATCAAACTGATTCTTGCATATCTTCCAGTTGACTTTGACAAATTTCTGCTGTGGTCGAAGTGTTTCTTCTTGAGATGAAGTTGTTGTAAGTGGAATGTTCAAATACTGAACATGCCATTGAATTAAAATTAAATTCGTTGTTTTTGTTCCAGTTTTGCGAGTAGCAGGTCAATAAAAGGGTCAGCTTCGCAACACTGAAGATAGAATATTCGAACGTCAGGAAATTTACGAGTCTCGAAGGGAAGTTGATCGGTTAAGAACAAGACGAGCTCGAAATGCGCCGACGTTCGACATCCCATATATCTCAGAATCGTCAGTTACACACTTAGTTTCCATAGTCTTCAAATGAGTCTTGAACAAAAGAAAAATAAAGTAAAGTAACTTAAACACTCAATTGCGAGAAAAATGCTAATCAAATATTTTCAAATACTACTTCTTTATAGATTCAAGGTCAATTTTACCACCGAACAGATGCATTGCTGCCAATACCCGATGGCAAATGTCCTTGAAGCGATAATTCTGACAGGAAACTACAAAAGAGAAGCCGTAATAATCCCGCGTATCCCGATTACTCCTACCGATTTGCCGTTTAATTTCAAACGTCTGCAATTTCCCGTGCGTCGCGCATTCGCGATCACTATTGATAAAACCCAAGGACAGTCACTGAAAATTTGTGGCATAAACTCCGAGTATTCATGCTTCTCACATGGATAGTTCTATGTCGCATGTTCACGTGACCCGGACCCCGACATTGTGGAATATTTAAAATTCAGTGGCTAGGATCGCCTTGACCACTTTTACATGTTTCGTATATTCCGAATTTTAAGCTTGAATTATTTAGAATTCTGATGCTTTTTATATAATCCAGTGAGATTGGCCAGGCATAGTAATTTCCTTCAGAATATTTAAAAGAATTACTGTTTATTTTCAGACATGTATTGAAATAATTTGATTATGGTTGAAAGGTGCTTCATAATGTTCAATCAAATAAAAAACTCAGAATTTTACAAGCGCTGGATTGAAAAAAAAATAGGGTGACCATAAAAAAACGGCTATATCCGATGTATTTTATTTAAAAAAAATCATAACTTTTGAACCAGTTGATCGATTTTCGATCTTTTTGGGTCAAATTAAAGGTAATTACGTCTAGTTATAAGAAAAAATACCAAAAAATCAAAAAATAAATCTGGGTGTATTTATATGCATAATGTATAAAATTATTGAAATTTTCGTCTTGTTTTTAAATTAAATTTACTCAAATTTAAAAAATAACATATTTTTAAAAATTTCTCCATTTATAGAGTCAAGTATGCCTTTCAAAATGAGACCAAGAGGTATTTTTTATGTTTGCCCCAAAAAGAATGTTATACATATGAAAAACGCATATTTTTTTATGAAAAATATAAATAACTTTGTAAATTGTTTCTCTTAAAAAGGTCTAAAAGTCTTTCAAAGACATTTTTGAGATGAAACTTGAAATAAAAAAATTAGAGGGTAAAAAGGGTTTTTTCAATATAATATTTCGGTTGTTTTCAAAGATAGAGAAAAACTTTTTTTACAAAGTTACTTAAAATTAATGGAGCTATAACATTGTAGAACAAATTTTTCTTCTATCTACAAAGATAAAAAAGTTAGATACTTGATTGCATTGAAAATGTTGGTCACCCTAATTTTTGATAATTTTTCAATGAGCGCTTTATCAAATGTAACAACTTTGTGGAAGAAAGTTTTTCTCTAAAATGTTGCTATAGAGCTCTAGACTCAAATTTCCCCCTAAATCTGGTTTCTGGACCATTGTGCAATGGATTGACAACTTACTAGGCATTGAATTAGGTGGTGCCGCTGAAGGTGAAGGCTCCATAACAAAATTGAACGAATTTATTAATTTGAAAACCACGACACTGGAATCACATAACGTTCTAAATGAATACGAAAAGATACGGGAGGCGACGAATGTTCTTTGTTTTATTCTCATACAGCAAACTGTGTTCTTTACTATTCTATGCAAACAAGTGCGAAACAGAAGCAATCAGCAAATGGGCTATTGTTAGTCGGAGTTCGATGGTATGAATTTGCTGATAGGATTTGACACTTCAATCAGTTTAGCGAATTTCATGATCATAAATTGAAAAGAGCTGAATGTTTTCAATATTGTTTTAAATATGCTAACTTTTTAAAAATATTGTGATTTTGCCCAAATTTATATTTTATCCTTACGAATTGAGTTCGATATCATAAATTTTTATTAATGGGTTATCACGGTGATTAAAATTAAGGGCATAAGATAACCAATAAAGGAATCTTACCCGATAATTAAAAATTTGACATTATTAAAAACGACCCACAACCACAGAACGCCGACCAAGTTAGAAGTTGTGTGGCTATGTGCAATTACTACAGACGGTTTATTCCGAATTTCGCAAGCATTTGTAATTGTCTTAATAAATTGTTAATAAAAAACATAAATTTCAGTTGGACAGAAGAGTGTCAGTCCTCGTTCGAAACATTAAAAAATATGCTTATTTCACCAGGAATTTTAGAGTATCCAGACTTCCAGAAAGCATTTATTTTAACAACAGACGCCTCAGACTTTGCGTGCGGGGCAGTTTTATCACAAACATATGAAAATAATGATCTGCCTCTTTCTTTCGCCAGTTTACAGAGACGAAGCAAACAAGCACATCATTGAGAAAGAATTAGCAGCTATACACTGGGCGATAATGAACTATCGACCATATCTTCTGGGACGTAAATTTTTAGTACGTACAGACCATCGACCACTGGTTTATCTATTCGGAATGATTTATACCACAATATATCTAACTAATGGTAGCAGTGGTCATAGGCTCCTACAGGATTCGGAATGAGGAACCCATCTTCGAAGCTAACACGAATGAGAATTGATTTAGAAGAGTTAGATTTCGAAGTTGAGTTCGTCCCTGGAAAGAGTAACGTCGTGGCCGATGCACTATCTAGAATTAGACTAACATTGGATAAATTAAAAACGATTAATGTTTTGCAAGTAATGCAACGCAAACCATGTCTAGTCAATAATACTAACGAAAACAATATACAGGAGCCTGATCAACTCCACGTGTATGAAGCAGTAAATAATGAACAAATATACAAGGTTCCGAAAATAGAATTTATACCGTCGGATAACCTATTTGAACCACACGGATCATCGCACATCCCGCAAATTGGCACAACCTTGCTCCATATACGTAGCTGAATTGGCTGCCATACACAATTCGCTGCGAATTATCGAGCTCAAGACACCAGGCAATTATTTCATCTTTTCGGACAGCCTCAGTTCTATCGAAGCTCTCCGATCGATTAAACCGGTCAAGCACCCGTCCTATTTCCTCCCAGAAATTAGACGGATATTAGAAGTGCTGGTTGATCGGTCTTTCATTATCTGCTTTGTGTGGGTCCCCTCTCATTGCTCAATCCCAGGCAATGAAGAAGCTGATCTATTAGCGAAAAGGGGTACCATAGGAGATATATTTGATAGACCGATCACCTATACCGAGTATCTTCACCTGCCTCGACAAATGGCCCTGGCAAACTGGCAGGAAAGGTGGGATAAAGACGACCTTGGGCGATGGATGCACTCGATCTCGCCCAAAGTGTCTACAAAAGCTTGGTTCAAAGGGTTAGATTTAACTCGGGATTTCATTCGAGTTATTTCGCGCCTAATGTCCAATCACTATGTTTCAAACGCACACCTCTATCGAATAAACTTGGTCGATAGTAATCTGTGCGAATGTGGAGGATACGAAGACATCGACCACATAGTTTTCGTATGCCCAAAGTATCATAGAGCAAGGACCAAGCTTAAAGATTCTCTCAAAAAACAGAAAGTGACGTCTACGATTCAGGTACGGGATGCGCTTGCTAGCCGCAACCCCGCGCTTGTAATACCTATTTATGACTTTTTAAAAGATATCAAATATCAAATTTGATTATCTCCTTGCTGTTTCTGCTTATTTTTCCCAACACAATTACCCTCAAAAAGTTTCACACTAATTCTGTTCCTTTTTTCTTCTTTCTTGTGTTATTCTTTTTAGAGAAACATGAATCATTGCTTCTTTCTGAGAGACATGATCCACCAAACTTAGGTATAAGTTTTGATTTCGAAGAGATAAGGAACCATCACACCTCAATGAATAGTATTAAGAATTGATATTCAACATAGAGAAGAAATTTAATGTTTTTTTTTTAGTCGTAGGTTTAAATGACATGTATTTTTAAATTGTATTTATAAAAAAGAAAAGATGAGAGGGTTTTTATGCCTGTTTGAGGAGGAGCAGTCGGGATACAGGCTCTACTCAAGCTGGCTTTTCCCTACTCCAAAAGACATTCGGCCCCGTTATGCTTCGCGGTTGGGCCTAAATAAATATTAGAGTTATAAAAAAAAACCTATTTAAACCGTTGACGATGCTGAACATTATAGGAAAAAATCATGAACGAGACTAACTCTAGCGTTAGCTCTCAAAAGTAACAAAAGCACATTACCAGAAATATTTCGAGTATCGAACAAAATACGCTACAATACATGACAGCAAACAAAATAACCGAAAAGAATATTGCTATTTATTAAACTTTAGGAAACCAAGTAGGTACTGAAAAAAATAAATATCATTTTATAGAACCCGCCGAAAAAAGTAACAAATGCAAACGAAATACAATCCATTATGCAACACTACCATGAAACACCAATGGGAGGTCACGCAGGAATTAACAGGTTATACAAGAAACTCAAAAACATTTACAGTTGGCCAAACATGAAATACGTTGTAACTAAGTTCATTAAAAATTGTGAAACGTGTAAAAAGAACAAACACTTCTCCGCAGTTCAAGAAAAAATGACCAAAGCCTCCACACCCACTAAGGTGTTTAACGTAGTAGCAATAGACACAGTCGGACCTTTCGCTCTTAGCAACCGAGGAAACAGATACGCAGTAACGATACAATGCGATCTTAGCAAATACATTATTGTAACTCCGATACCAGACAAATTAGTAGAAACAATAGCAAGAGCAATAGTAGAAACCTGTATGTTAATCTACGGACCAATGAAAGCCATAAAAACAGACCAAGGAACCGAGTACAAAGGTGTCTTCGACTCGACATGCAAACTTTTAAAAATCAATCATACAACTGCAACAGCTTATCACCCACAAACTTTGGAAAGAAATCACAGATGCTTGAACGAGTATCTGCGTTTCTTTGTCAATGAGCTAAAGAGTAACTGGGATGAGTGGCTACCTTATTATTGCTTTAATAACGATAGTACACCAAATACAAACCATAGTTACACCCCCTTTGAATTAGTATTCGGAAAACTGATTAATCTTTTTGAGCAGCTAAATAAAAGACAAATAGACCCTGTATACAACCATGACTCCTACATCAATGAACTCAGATATAAGATGCAAGTCATACACAATCAAGTTTATACAAAAATAGAGAACGTCAAGAATTCCAGAGTAAACCAAGCAAACGAAATAGTAAAACCCACGGAATTAAAAGTAGGAGACGAGGTATATTTGAAACTCGAAGGTAAAAAAGAAACTGGATATGGTACAAGATGGACCATACGTCATAGTAGAAGAAATAGGAACTATCGCAGTTTTTAAACACGAGAAAAACGGATATGTTTCAGAAGTTCATAAAACTAGGTTAATTAAACATAAAACTTCTGTATAAAAGAAAAATGGGGAATCACGGAGCGAACGAGGCGAGCCGAATATTTTTCGAATGGCTGCACCATTCTTATATTAGGGAGGAGGGGTGGTAGAAATACTACACTCTCTAACCATCTGGCACGCATGCACGACATCTTCAATCCAGTCACTCTGACCTGCTTACCATTGAACCTTTTTCTACCTTCCTTGTTTTAAACCTTCGTCAGTGTTTGCACATGTGCGCATAACAACGTTACTACGGGTAAACATGTTTTACATACATGCTTACCCGGGCCTCACGCGTTCTGTCGCTTCGCGCAGACCCCGACACCAGTTTGGTTGAAAAATAAACTCATTCGAAGTTGAACGCTAACCAAGTGTAGATGCCTCAATCCGAACATCCTCGGAATGCTACAAAATCCGAATATCCTCGAAATGCTACATGCTGAAAGCTAGCAGCGCTGCCAAACCTGTAGTAACGTGTTTTTTCTACAGTAAACAGAACATAAAAAGAGAAACTACAGTCAAACCTGTTTTTGTGCGAGGGATAGGGACCGCACAAAATAAATCGCATAAAAAAATCATTTGGAACTTCACGTGCAGCTACAAAACAATATTTCCACAGCATTATTGAAAAAAAAAACTTTTTTTATGCGGTGGATAGGGACCGCATAAAAAAATCTCAGTTAAAAATAACTCGAAAGTTGTTGATTCTGATTTAGAATACTTATGAGAACAATTTTAAAACATCGGATTGACAAACGAAACTTTTTTAAACATACTAATCATTTCAATTACTTTCCTTCGTAGGCAAGCAATTCGTGACTTTTCCTACGTAAAACTGGCTTAAATAGTAATGTTTGGACGCAGCATTTCTGTAATGCGTTGGAATATATTCCAAGAATCGGAAAAATTAAATGGCTGAAAATGTTGGCGGAAGCGGTCCTTTTTCATATACCGCACAAGTTGAAAATAAATTTCGCACAAAAACGAGTCGCACAAAAACAGGTTTGACTGTACAGAGAGTTTCTAGCACAAAAGCGCTATAGTAGTGGTGAGCAGAGTAATGCCAAATCGAATCAAAACCAGAAAGGCTTGCCATCATGCGAGATAGCGCCGCTACAGCCATGGCAGCTTTCCTGCAGGTATAATCGACGTAGTCCCCGAACGTGAGCTTGTCGTCGATCATAACCCCCAGGGAGCGTTTTGAGGCGATAGTGTATGCACCAGCACTGCTCGATGCCTCCTGCTCCGACTTTCTGTTATTTACAACAATAACCTCTGTCTTATGGTGCGCTAGCTCCAGTTTCCTGGAGTGCATCCAGTTTTCCACTACGCGTATGGATAGCGCGGCCTTTAACTCCACCTCTCTAATTGACTCGCCATAGACCTCAAGAGTTATATTGTCGGCGAAGCCCACAATCACCACCCCTGGAGGGAGTGTTAATTTTAACACGTCGTCATACATGGCATTCCACAGTACCGGACCCTGGATGGAACCTTGCGGTACACCTGCGGTAACTGGGACGCTTTTCTGACCCTCGTATGTGTTATACACTAGCACTTGATTCTGAAAGTAGTTACCCAGAATCTTGTACAACGGCGCCGTAACGAATGCCCCTCCTTTTGTGTTGGATTGCAACCTCAGCCGTTCTGGTGACGGAGAGAATTGCATCCACCGTGGATCTACCTTTTCGAAAACCGAACTGGTTGCTTGATAGACCGTTCTCACTTTCTGTATATTTCACCAGTCTATTGAGGATTACCCTCTCAAGTACCTTGCCCGCCGTGTCCAGCAGGCAGATTGGTTTGTATGCCGATGGGTCACCTGGTGGTTTCCCAACCTTCGGCAACAGCACCAGCCTCTGGCGCTTTCACAGTCCGGGAAGAGGCAGTCGTCAAGGCATTTCTGCATGACCGCCCTGAACAACCCGGGGGCTTCTTTGATGGCCGTCTTGATGGCCAAGTTCGGGATTCCGTCTGGTCCCGGAGCCTTGCCTACCTTCAGGGAGTTTGCGATCTCGATCAATTCATCTTCTGTCACCCTAACCGCATCGTCTGCCTCTGCACGGCTGCCGTCACTCACGGTTGGTGGTGACTCGTCAGCCGGAGGCCAGGGACTTGGTTCGTGGCTTGGGAAGAGGCCCTGAATGATCTTTTCTAGCATCGCTGGTGATTGTTCGGCCGGGGCTAGCGCACCTCTAGTCTTGGTCATAACGATCCTGTAGGCGTCACCCCACGGGTTCGAATTGGCACTGGCACAGAGTCGTTCGAAACAGGCTCGTTTACTGGCTCTGATTGCGCTCATAAGCGTTGCCTTAGCGGATCTGAATGCGGCACCGCGTTCCGCTCTTTGCTCGTCGGAACGTGCGCGCTGCATCCTCCGTCTTGCACGGAGGCATGCATTGCGTAGGCCTGCTATCGTTTCGCTCCACCAGTATGTCGGTGGTCTACCCTCTCTAGGCGAACGAGACCTAGGCATCGTGGCGTCGCACGCCCATGACAACATCGAATTTAGATGGTCCACATCCGGGAGTGGTTAACCCCCTTCGTGCTTCCATCTAATTGCCTGCCCAAAAACATCTGCATCGAAATGCAATGTTTTCTAGTCGTAGAAGGATGGAATATTGGCCCTACTCGCTGCTTGCTTCCGCACGCCTACCTTATAGCGGACCGATTGGTGGTCGCTATTCGTGTAGCTGTCGTCCACCCTCCAGTTCGTGATCAGTCCCGGGCTGCAGAACGTCACAGCGATAATCGATTCCGCACCATTTCTACTTTCGACAGCCCAAGCGTTGAAGTCACCCGCAACCACCAACGGCCATAGGCCCGTCAGTTCCACGGTTGCTTGATCGACCATCTGTGCGAACGTTTCGGTAGACTAACTTGGCGGAGCATAGCAACTGCAGTAGAATACTCCATCCACTTTGGCTATAACGTACCCCTCTCTGGAGGTTGACACAATCTCCTGAGCCGGGGACCTGCCTGTCGTGCAAATGGCCGTCTTCCCAGACTTGTCCGATACCCAGTTACCGTTTTCGGTTGGGATGCGGTATGGGTCCGAGACGATGGCCACGTCCGACAACGACTCAGCAGCCGCTTGGTGTAGCAACTGCTGCGCCGCAGCGCAGTGGTTCAGGTTTAATTGTATCACCCTCAGGCCTGCGGCTTAGTAGCCGGCCGTGCAGCCGGACACTTGGGGCCTCCCATGGCGTGTTTGGCGTCCCGTTTACCGGTGCATACCAGACACTTGGGAGGTGCACCGCAGTCCCGTGCCTTGTGGCCTGCGCCACCGCAGCGGCGGCATAAATTGGACCTGTCGGGCCCTTTGCACGACCAGGATTTATGCCTCCGCTCAAAGCACCTGAAGCAAACGTCAGGCTGTTGGAAGGTGCCCAGAGGGCAGACCGACCAACCCACCTTTAACGTGGCCTTCTTCAGGGCCTTGTTACCCTTCGCTAGAGTGGAAGCTTTATGGTAGCAACCTGGGTGCCGGCCGGGCCCCTGCGGAGACGAACTGCCTCCGCGGTCACTACCACTCTACACTCTCGCTCGAAGGCTTGTGCTATGTCGCACCCTTCGGTGATCTCGTCCAGTTTTTTAAGCTGGAGAGTCACTTCAGGAGTGAGGGCTCGGATTTGAACCTCCTCGCCTAGCACTTCCTGGGCCGTCTTTTTATAGGCACAGCCCTTGCCCTTCGCCCCGTGTGGTCCCCGTGGCTCTGTGGTTAGCGATGTCGGTCGGCTAGCTCTCCCACACGGTTGTGATATCGGGTTCGATTCCCGATCGAGTCGAGGATCTTTTCGAGCTGGAAATTTTCTCGACTCAGCACTGGGGCACGGTGTATCGTTGTACTTATCCTACACATACATAATGTGCCAAAAACAATATCGATAACGAATTCTCTCATCTAATCTAGTTGATCGAGACCGCTATTAGCCCCAAGGCTAAGCGTGCGATATTGTTTTTTTTTTCCTTGCCCTTCGCCTCTTTGCGGAGTTCGAGGATCATCTCGCCGTGCGTGACCGACGAATTGACCTGAGATCCGCGCCGAGGTCTTTGAGCTTGGATTCGCCTCTCATGGCCTTCAAGACTTCAGCGTGCTTAGACGCATCCGTGTTGAAAATGAGCGCGTCACCCTTGCTCCGCCTACTCGCCCCGAGCGGCTTCTTATTGCGGTCGCCGCGCTTCGCGCTTCGTTCCCGCTTCTGCCGCTTTTTGTTCACCACGGTTGTCCAATCCGTGGCTTCGCCGTTTGTCGGTTCCTTGCTCGGCTGGACTGACAGGCCAGCTTCCTGGCTGTCACCGAACAACCGCCTTTGTTGCGTCCTGGGGGCCGATTCCCCCGGAGAACCTCTCGCACGTTTGCCAGTCGGTTCAGTTGAACAGACTTCGGCAAACGATGCTGCAGCTGTTTGTGTGTATTTAGACACAGCTGCAGCACTCCCTTTTTTGCCTCTAGCGCGAGTGCCTTGCTTTCGGCATCGTTAGCCCGTTTAAGGGCTTGCGAAAGCTCGGACTTCGCGCTGCAAATGTTCATACGTAGCAACAGAAGACATTGCTTCAAATCTTTCGATATGTTGCTACGTTCGTCCGTGAACTTGAATATTTCATCAAGTTGTACGGACACCGCCTCTACACTCGGGAACTTGTTCATGTGGCTTTCTACCGCAGAGAGTAGCATAGCCCCAGATATCTGTTCCCGCTCTTTGGCGGTTTTAGGTGTTTCCACCTTACTGCCAATCTTCGCTGTTCCGGGTGGTGCTGGCTTAGGCGTGGGCGCCTTTGCCCCAACTCGGAACTCCCCTGTCGGTGTCGCAAAAGGTGTACCGACCTGTGCGCCGCCTTTACCGGCATCCGCCAGTCTCGGTGGAGACCGGGCGATGCCCCGCCTGGCAAACGGGTTTATTAACCCGTCCGCCCCTTCCGCTACCTTCACCTCATCGACTTTGAAAAAATGATAAAATTGCAATTTCATGCATTTGGTAGGAATCTTAGAAGATTTTCTAATCGATTGCTGCAAAAACGGAGGAGATCCATCGAAAACTAACCGATTTATTAGCATTTGAAATTTTTCTCACTTTTTTCAGTTTTAGATTTTCATTTTACATCCCTATGTAGCCGAACTTCCTGAGAGAAGTATTCTAATTCAAAATTAAATCTTCATTAATTCATTTGTTGTCCTTATAAGGACAATTGTTCAATTTATCATAGGATGTAGTGTTTATCTTACTTCTCTGTGTTACCTTGATAGTGAGGACTAAGGCGCACGGTCAACACAATGAGAAAGGTGTTTTCACATTGAAAACTAGACACGGCTTTACTGGAGGAAGTGTTGGCAAATGCATCTACCGCTAATACCACCGCTATCATACGAAAGCGCGTCGTTTCATGTGGGGAATATCAAAAACGAAAAATGACGCGCGTCTAAGCATAACCCGAACTGTTTCGCCGTGCTGCTCCCATTTACCTTTACATCGGCCTCAGGGAAGTACCGGCTGCATCTGCATCTACCGCTGAGGCTGTCACTATACTGCTATTGGTACCAAAAGCTATTAACTCTTCAAATAAGTGTGTTATTTGTTCTCAAAAGAACAATTGTTCAATTCAAAATCGGATTTACGCAATCGCATCTCTGTAATATTACCGACAATAATATTCTTCTGAACAAACTGATACAACTTTCCCATTAGGCCTCTGCCATAATAGACGCGAAAAGCGACGCGAACCGATTTGCTCAGCTGTAGGTTAATGTACAGCCATCAGTAGAGCTGTACATCAACCTACGGCCGAGCGAATCGGTTCGCGCCGCTTTTCGCGTCTACTATGGCAGAGGCCTTAGAGAAAGTTGCTGGCTGATGTATTCACTTCATGCAAGCCTGCTGCTGATGCTTCCCGCTACCACACTGAAACAGCATTTTAGTGAAGGAAGTGTCGTTGCATTAGCTGACCCTTCTACTATCGATGCTGATATACCCGCTGCAACAGCTACGCTATGCATAGCCATGCCACAGTTGTGGCCGCTATACGCTGGCCCAATTGCTGAGCACCTGCAACGCTATCCGTAGCCATGCCACAGTTGTGGCCGCCATTGGTATCCGCTGTACCTGCATCTGCTGGCCCTGCTGCTATCGATGGTGAGATCCGCTAAAACTGCTACGCTTATTCGCAGCCATGCCACAGTTGTGGCCGCTATCCGCTATCGATGGTACCCACTGCTCGCTCCCGCTGCTGCTAATGGAGGACTGCTGTCGTCGCTGTTCAGAACTACTATGAGCGGCTTCGACTAAACCAGGCTCTTATATAGGGATGAAAATAGGAATGAATTATTTTACGTACGTGGTGGAATGATAAAACTTGAAAAATATGTGTGACTCCATTCTGGTTCAGAGCGATCATTTGATAAGCTCCACCTCTTTTTTCAGTTTCTAAAGTTTTTCCTCAGTTTCGTAGCACGGATGCACAAAAATGATTTCTTGTGAACATTTTGTCGAGCCGGACCGATAGCACTCTCATTGAAGCAACAAAATAACATGTTTTGTTTCGTGTTGTGCAGCTTGGTTGAAGAAAATGTTCCCGTCCCCATGTCGCATGTAAGCAGATTATTGCGTTCAGTAGACAGTAGATAGTGTATCCAGCGAATAAACACCGATGGTGCTCTCACACACGCAACGGTTTTAACCCGTATCTTATTGCGGTTTGTAACATCATGCGATTTCGTTTGCTCGCTGTTGCGTGTTGCATCATGTTGCAACTTGGCAGCTGGGAGACGACGAAATTCTGTTTACGTTGATTGATTGAATCGACTTCATATTAGCTCTGCATAGTCGAACTAACTGCTTTTGTGAATGCGTACTAACAGGGCAGTTTGATATTCAATGTCGGTTATGCTGATCGCAGCGTTTGCGCTGCCCCTACAGTGGGGGGGTTTACTAAATAAAGTGAAAATTAGACAACTACAACAGAATTTGATTGCATCCCGCACAGAATGTCTGCTTGTGTTGATGCCAGAAAATTATTAACCTTCAATTATTTTTTTATTTGCCTTGAAAAAAGCATGTTGCGGTTCAAAATCGGTTGCTAATTACAACCTTTGAGCTGCCCTAACATTGGGGGAATCAAGATACACGGACAACATGCACTGTGGAAGCTATTACACATTCAGTACATAAGACGGGTGCGACAAATTTAAATTGCTAGGATGCAACACAGAATACTTGCTTGCGTTGACAAAAATTATTAACTTTCAATGACTTGTTCATTTGCCTTCAAAAAGGCATTTTGATTTCCAAAATTGGATTTCCTGATGGCAATCTTCATGCTGCCCCAACACGGGGGGAATAATGGCTGTCTGGCGACACACGCTGAGAAAAACCGCGCTGCTCCTGAGACGTGGTGACCAACCACAGAGCTAGTGCTGCTGCTAAGGAAGGACGACTGCTGTTGTCGCTGTCTAGAACTATTATGAGCGGCTCCGACTGAAACAGGCTCTTATATAGGCCAAATAGCATGTTTTCAATTGCAAGGTATATGATCCTGTCGACCGTGCTTGGGAAGCAAGCATATAACGACTAATCAGAGGTCGAATTTTTCGTTTTGACAAGGCTTGACTATTTTCAATAGTACAATAGTGTGAATAATAAAATTACAATTATCTTATTTTGGGAAGAATCTTAGAAGATTTTCCAATCTGTTGCTGCAAGAACGAAGGAAATCCATCGAATACTAACCGATTTATTAGCATTTGAAATTGGACATATTTTTCACTTTTTTCGGTTTTAGATTTTCATTTCACATCCCTATGTAGCCGAACTTCCTGAGAGAAGTATTCTACTTCAAAACTAATTTTTGTTAATAGGGTCCCCCTTCCAGCCGCTATCCTTGGTCATGGTGGAGTGGTCGCCTATATGGTCCCATGGTGGCCTATGCCGGAGCAGTGAGGTCATGGCTAATGAAGGTCGCCATAGCCCCTCATGAGCAACTATGACGCCTCCCGACCGGCGCAAGTCAGGAAAGGGCATCTGATCCCACTCCTGCCTGATTCCCATCAGGCGATGACCGCGGAACGTACTGGAAGGCCTGCCAGGTTTTACGGGACGGAGACCCCTGCAACCGTATGCCACCTCGCCGTTTCAAGCCGTTGTCACATGACTTTACTAAGGGAGCTCGGTGCAGGTGCCAGCCCATCGTCGTGGTATAGAATCGTATTCCCTCTCAAAAACCTAAAACACAGCGACCAGTACACCATAATTGGGACCTTACTGGTATCAGCCCCAATAGGCAGGTTAGTGCATTTGGGTGATGGGAGCGGCACTACACGCTCCGTCGAAGCTGCTTACGGGTGGCCGTGGCTTTTACGGGGAATCGACTGCCCAATGCCCGAGACCCCACCACTCCCTAGGCAAGCTCCCGCTGCCGGTCCGGGACTAATCGATGTTATCACACACCCATCGGTGGTCACACAGCGCGTGCATGGCCTCGACGGTCGCCAGGCGTCGACCCGTGGTGGCCTGCAGCTCGGCCAAAGGCCGCACGAGTCTAGAATAAACGGATCGACGAAGTGCCTTAATCATTAGGATTTTACCAATCAGAAGCTGATACATACGAGAAACTGGAAAACAATGTTTTTTTGTTGTTATACGTGGATGTTATTATTATATGCAATACGGAGGATAGATTTGCTAAAATTGCTCAGGGCTTGGGTGATAATTTCAAAATTACCATTCTAGGTGATTTAAAACTGTTTCTTGGAATTCAAGTTCGTTTGGTAAGTGGGCAATACCGTATAACCCAGAATGTTTATTTAACGCGAATTTTAGACGAAATGGATCCCGGCTTTCTTCAACGTAAGGAGGAGGATAGCATCAAGTTAGAAACTGTAGAATACTATTGTTCCATCCAGAAACGACGTGTTTGAGTAAGCCACGCCTACTTTTAATGTATCGCGTTTTTGTTGTTTTTGTTTTTGTTTCACGCGCTTCGCCCAGCTATAAAAAGGCAGCACTCTGATTGCTGCGCAAGTTAGTTTTGTGTACGACTCCCATCAGTAAAGTGTAAGAGAATAATCAAGCTGTAGTTAAGTAACAGCAAGTGAATTCGATCCCGAAGAATCCTTGGAACCTAGGAGCATCGCAGTCAAAAGGTCCTTTTAAGGGCCAATTGAGTTGATTGATTCCACCGAGCGATTGCTTACTATCTGCCAGTCCACCGAAACCCGAACATAAATTTGGTCCTTCGAACCGGATTGTAAAACAGATCAAATCCGAAGGAACAGAAATTCGCTTTGAAGCCGTCCGTGCATGATTGCACTGGTTGTTTAAAAGTGAGTTTCCCGCAACCATCGTGTGTGCTAGAATTGGAACTTTCTAGAAGTGTTTGTGCGTACGTCGCGTGTTATCGTGCGATTCGCGAGTAATAGAATAGAACACTCTCGAACTTTCGTGCGTCCGTCGCGTATTTTAACGTGTTCGCACAGGTTTGTTCGTGTTTTGCGTGTAGTGAAAGTTAGCCTCTGAACATTTATTGATTGTGCGTCCGTCGCGTACGGTCGTGTCGCAAGTGTCTCGCGTGTGTAACGTGCAATTTGCTTGCCATTGTTGCGCGTGCGTCGTTTGAATGAACCTTTGTGACTGGTAGTGCGAGGCGAAATAAAAATGCCACTCGAACATTCACCGGTACCGACGCAGCGAATGAAGATGAGCGGAGTAGTGAATTTCGAGGTTTCGAGAACAGTTATGACGATGTGGATAGCGCAAGAGCAACCTACTCGAAGGAGCTAGCTGCAGTTTTCCGTCAGCGTAGCCAAATCCAACAAAAAGTAATCCGAATACGAAACTCAATACGAGAAGAAAGGACAGCTGAATGTGATTAGTAAAAATTTAACAGCTGCATATACTGAGTTTAGTGGATTTCATAGTAAAGTGATGGCACTAATTGACAATGATGAAGTTTCCAAAGAAGATGAAGTATACCAAAGGTTTGAAGATTTGTACAATTTCGTGTCAATGACTACCGAAGATAGAATCCTTGCCGCTAAGACTAACACGATCGCTCAAGCCACGGTTGCTCCGCAAGTTATTATACAACAGCAACCCTTAAAGGCCCCAATACCTACATTCGATGGCAGTTACGCTGCGTGGCCTAAATTTAAAGCCATTTTTCAGGATCTAATGACAAAGTCAGGAGATAGTGATGCTATTAAACTCTATCACCTGGACAAAGCATTGATTGGATCTGCTCCTGGAGTATTGGACGCAAAGATACTCAGCGAAGGAAACTATAACCAGGCGTGGGCAGTGTTAACGGACAGGTACGAAAACGAAAGAGTGATTGTAGAGACACACATCCGAGGATTAATGAATCTGCACAAGATGCCATCTGAATCGGGCAAAGATCTACGAAACCGGTTGGATGAAGCAACACGCCATGTTGAAAGTTTACGTTTTCTCAATCAGCAGCTCACAGGAGTGTCTGAGCATATGGTCGTGTATCTGATTGTCGGTGCTTTGGATAAATCTACACGGAAGGCTTGGGAGACGAGCCTCAAGAAAGCGGAACTTCCGAAATACGATTCAACGATAACCTTCCTCAAATCAAGGTGCCAAGTGCTAGAAAACTGTGAAATAGCATCCCAACCTTCGCAACAGCAAACAAAACCTAAACAGGTTCTCATACCCGTTAAGATTCCCCCGCATAGGAGTTACACCGCTGTAACTAAACCGCACGAAACGAAACCTCCTGTAAATGCTTGTGTGTTCTGTAACGGCCAGCATTTAAATTTTCAATGCAACAAATTGAACGACCTCTCCGCAGCTCAAAGATTAGAAAAAGTTAAGATATCCGGAATTTGCTTCAACTGTCTCTGAAAGGGACATCGCTCCAAAGATTGCCCTTCTCCGAAAACGCGTCGAAAATGCCAGAAGCGACACCACACGCAACTACACGATGATGCTGAAATTGAAACTCGAACAGTGATTGCAAATTCTTCGATTCCGAATGAGCCCAAACAGTCAGTCGATACTTCGAAGATAGTTAAGTCCGAGGAACAGTCAATTTCTACAACATGTTCCAGCAACTGTTCTAATGCCGCAAAAACAGTGCTACTTCTTACAGCAGTAGTTAACGTCTTCGACAAGAACAGCAAAGCGCACCGATGTCGTGTGCTATTAGACAGTGGTTCCCAAGTGAACTTCGTAACCGAACGAATGGCGAATTTATTGGATGTTCCGAAAAAACGTGCTATGGTACCAGTTACTGGAATCAACGCCCTACGAACGCTTGCGCGAGATAAAATAATCGTTCGCTTTTGTTCTCGACACGATGATTGTCAGAGCCAAATTGAATGTTTAGTAACACCCAAAGTGACTAGAATCATACCGACTACGAAGATTGATGTTACACATTGGAATCTACCGAAAGGATTCGATTTAGCCGACCCTGATTTCCATACGCCATCCAAAGTAGATTTGCTCATTGGCGCAGAGTTATTTTTTGAACTGATGAAGCCTGGACACCTACACCTTGCTGAAAATTTACCTCGACTACAAGAAACGTGCCTAGGATGGATTGTCGCCGGAGTAGTCGGAGAAGCTTCCTCAAGCGCGTTGCAGCATTCAAATATAGCTTCAATCGAGGAAATTGAGGATTGGATGAATTGTTTTTGGGAAACAGATGTTCCCGAAGTAAGTACGTACTCAAATGAACAGCAATTATGCGAGGAGCATTTCGTGACAACCTGTAAACGAGATGAGAGTGGTAGATTCGTAGTTAAGCTTCCATTCAAACCGAACATTGCACAATTGGAAGATGGCCGTGAACTGGCACTGAAACGATTCATGGCATTGGAGAGACGTCTACTACGCGATTCTTATCTACAAAAGCAATATCAAGAATTTATCCAAGAATACGAATCTCTTCATCATTGCCACGAGATCATCGAAGCTGAAGATCCTCTGACTTTGCCAAAATATATGCCACACCATGCCATTTTGCGACCACCTAATAGTAGCACGAAGTGCAGAGTAGTCCTCGATGCTAGTGCAAAACCTTCCCCTTCGAAGCTATCATTGAACGACACCCTAATGGTTGGTCCAGTTGTGCAGAGCGACCTTTTCACAATCTAGCTACGTTTCCGAAAATACAAGTACGTATTTTCAGCGGATATAACGAAAATGTATCGCCAAGTACTAGTTTCCCCGGAGGATAGATCTTTCCAGCGTATCTTCTGGCGGAATAGTCCGTCCGATCCAATACGTGTGTTGGAGCTTGATACGGTTACTTACGGTACGGCTTCTGCACCTTTCCAAGCTACGCGTTGCCTGATTAAACTCGCTGAAGATGAAGGCGATAGAATGCCTTCAGCATTTCGTGTTCTGGAGGAAGATTTTTATATTCATAAATGGTGTTCCAACTCGGAGTCATTCTTAGCAAAAATTCCCGAAGAGTGCCCAGAAAAGAAAATGACCGTTCCTGAATACGGTGACAACGAAGTCATAAAGTTACTGGGATTGTACTTTTCTCATCGCAAGTGCCAACCATCAGCAACGTGATTGTGTGACAGAGGGCCATTTATTCTGAAGTGGCTAGACTTTTCGACCCGATTGGTCTGATATCGCCGGTCGTCGTTGCAGCCAAGCTGCTCGTTCAACAGTTATGGAGAGCGAAACTCGGATGGGACGAACCAGTGGACAACGAAACTTATCAGAAATGGATAGAGCTCCAGAAGGATTTACCATCTTTGACTCACATCAAGGCTCCGAGGCGTGTAACAATAGACAACGCAGTATCCTTTTCGCTGCATGGGTTTGCAGATGCATCTTCTGTCGCTTATGGTGCGTGCATCTATCTACGAAACGAGCTGGTTGATGGTTCAGCTGAATTGCGCCTTCTAAGTAGAAAATCCAAGGTTGCACCCCTTCATGATCTTTCAATACCACGGAAGGAATTGTGTGCAGCACTGTTGCTCACACGATTGTTGACCAAAGTAGTTCCTGCCTTGAAGATAGAACTAAGAGAAATTGTCCTATGGTCTGACAGCACCATTGTGTTGTCTTGGATGCGAAAATCGCTTGACCAGCTTCAACAATTTGTACGCAACCGCATCAGCGAAATTCATAACTACACCTCGGATTGCCAGTGGAACTATATAGGATCCCAATCGAACCCTGCAGATATTATTTCACGAGGACAACTACCAGAGGCACTGAGCAAAAACAGCCTTTGGTGGAACGGACCCGAGTTCCTTTGTGACACCCAGTATCAGGCTGACATGCTGGAAACTGTCCCAGATACACTACTACCCGAGCTCAAAGTCATCGCAGCTACAGTTACGGTAAGAACAGAGCTATTTCCATTCCTGTCCAAGCATAGTAACTTCCGCAAGCTTCAACGCATTATGGCGTATGTTCTGAGATTCATTCACAACTCCCGAAAAATGAATCGACTCGTCCGTGTGAAATCTTACTACCTCACTATCAACGAACTACGACTAGCAACTGAGGCCATAATAAGAGCCATACAACAGATGTATTTGGGTGACGAAATTAAACGTGTTCTATCCGGAAAACCATGCAAACGAATTGGAAACTTGAGACCTTTTTACAACGATGGTTTACTTCGTGTTGGAGGTAGGTTGGACAAATCATCTCTTCCGTTCGCAGCCAAGCATCAAATAATTTTGCCCAACAAAAATCCGACCACCAAAGCGTTCATCCGTATGATGCATGTGGAACTATTGCATGTAGGACAGAGCGGCCTTATCAATGCACTACGCCAGCGATATTTGCTCCTCAATGCTCGTTCCGTGATTCGTCAAATAACTCGAAGTTGTGTTCACTGTTTCCGTACAAATCCGACAGATAGTTCGCAACTCATGGGTAATCTCCCTCAGTCGCGCGTTGTTCCATCTCCTCCATTCGCTGTAACTGGTGTAGACTATGCTGGTCCAGTCTGGATCAAGGAAGGTGGAAGACGTCCAAGATTAACGAAAGCATACATCGCTGTTTATGTGTGCATGTGCACGAAGGCGGTACATCTGGAAGCTGTTTCGAGCCTCACAACGGATGCTTTTTTAGCATCACTGAAACGATTGATTGGACGCCGAGGCTTAATACAGCAGCTGCATTCCGACAACGCCACAAATTTCAAAGGAGCACAGCACGAACTTCATGAGATCTTCCGTCAGTTTCAAGACCAACAGGCTTGTGGTCAAATTCACCAGTTTTGTCAAGAGCGCGAAATTGAGTGACACTTCATACCTCCAGATGCTCCAGAGTTCGGCGGGTTATGGGAAGCCACAGTGAAATCTGTAAAAACCCATTTGAAGCGAGTAGTAGTAAACGCCAAACTGACTTTCGAAGAGTTGGCTACGATTCTCGTTGAGATCGAGGCTATACTCAATTCGCGACCTTTGTTCACAACTTCAAGAGATCCTACTGATCCACAAGTAATTACTCCAGCACATTATTTAATTGGTCGTCCTCTCATTGCCTTAGCGGAGCCATCTCTGGAAGACATAAAAGTGACCCGACTGGATAGGTGGCAACATTTACAACTGATGCGCGAACACTTTTGGCGCTCATGGAGCCGCGATTATCTCAGCACTCTTCAACCACGAAAAAAAATCATCGAACCATGCCAAATCTTCGTCCTGGGATGATCGTCCTTATGCAAGAGAAGAACCTCCCGCCGCTTAGTTGGAAGCTACGTCTTATCACAGCGGTCTTTCCTGGTGAAGATGGATTGGTACGCGCAGTGAATGTGTTTGTTGATGGTGCAACATATCGGCGACCAATAACCAAGATTTCCGTTTTACCGATTGACGACAAGACACCTAAGGAAATCGATGGTAGTTAACAGAAGTTTTGATGCCTTGCATCACCCGGGGGAGAATGTTCCATCCAGAAACGATGTGTTGAGTAAGCCACGCCTACTTTTAATGTATCGCGTTTTTTGTTGTTTTTGTTTCACGCGCTTCGCCCAGCTATAAAAAGGCAGCACTCTGATTGCTGCGCAAGTTAGTTTTGTGTACGACTCCCATCAGTAAAGTGTAAGAGAATAATAAAGCTGTATTTAAGTAACAGCAAGTGAATTCGATCCCGAAGAATCCTTGGAACCTAGGAGCATCGCAGTCAAAAGGTCCTTTTAAGGGCCAATTGAGTTGATTGATTCCACCGAGCGATTGCTTCCTATCCGCCAGTCCACCGAAACCCGAACAACTATCAAAGTCTCATTGGTGCCTTATTATACGTTGCCGTGAACAGCCGACCGGACATATCGATCGCTACTTCTATTTTAGGCCAACAAATGAAAAATCCATCACAGGCCGATTGGAATGAGGCGAAACGCGTGCTCCGCTATTTAAAGGGCACAGCAGATATGGAACTGCAACTTGGATATGACGACCGAGAACTTGTGTGCTGGGTGGATGCAGACTGGGCAGGCGACGTGAGTGATCGCAAGTCTAGTATTGGATACATATTAAAATTCGGTGGAGGTGTGATCGGGTGGGGTTGCCGAAAGCAGAAATGTGTTGCCTTGTCCAGCACTGAAGCTGAATATATTGCTCTCTCGGAATACCTCCAGGAACTTCAATAGATCCCTAAATTGTTGGCAGATATAGGCGAGCAGTTGAAACTTCCAAATATGGTGATGGAAGACAACCAGAGCTGCATTGCTCTCACGCAGCCGGATCGAGCACAGATCAAATTAGCACATTGACACGGAATGCAGTTTTGTGAAGCAGATGGAGAGCGATGGCGTTATACAGATGCAGTAATGTCCAACCGAGTTTATGGAAACCGATCTGTTGACAAAACCACTTCAAGCGGTAAAGTTGCAGATGTTGCGGAAGGCGATTGGCATCGATTCCATCCACGTTGAAGAGGAGTGTTGAACGATCGGGATCGAATAGCATCGATTGTTCAAGCTACCAAATCGGCAACACTACCGCTCATTAATTTATCTATAAGAGAGAGAAATAAAGACAATTTTATTCCTTTCTTTTAACTACTAGACTGCCGCTCCAAGCATGACTGTCCCAGCGTCCATAAGGTTTGCACAGAATATGGGACAGTTATGCTTGGAGCGGCAGTAGAGACCACACGCGTTTATACTTTTCTACTGAAAGAGCCCACGTTTCCGGTATTTTATTAGTTATAACACGAATGACGTGGACGATATGGCTAAAAGCTTTTGCAGGCTTATTTCGGAATGGCTGTTACATAACGTGCCTGTTCGTAGGCCCCCTCTCTCACCTGCTTGGAGTACAGCGGAGCTACAAACGCAGAAACGAATGCGTAATACCAATCAGCGACGACTCCGACGAAACCGCTCATTTAAATCGAAAAATGCTTTTCGTTCTTCTAGCGATGCTTATCGGAAATTAAACCAGAGCTTGTACAAATCGTATGTGTTGAGAGTTCAATCAACTTAGAAGCGTAATCCTAAATCCTTCTGGAATTTGGTTACCGTGAAGCGCCTTAATTCTGCGTGGCTCTTAATTCTGCGCACTTCGTATTAAAATGTCAAAAGTATATCAATTAAAAGCAGATTTTCAAAAATGATGTTTGGAAATGATTTCCTATACTGCCCCTTCCTATCCTATGTGTAGAACATGGGACAACTATGCTTGGAACGGCAGTATATATCAACTGTCAACTTTCTGCTTATGTTTCCTTTTTCACTTAACGGAATCAGCATTTTGATACGGAAGTGCGCAGAATTAGGGCGCCTTACGGTAATTCGAAAAGGAAAAAATCGAAATTATTTGAAATTATTGTCAATTGAATGGTTTTATGCCTGGACGTTCAGTTACCACGAATTTGTTGGAATCTACACATAGGGTAAGGTGGGGCAAGATAGGTCACGGGGCAAGACGGTTCAGTGCCGTTTTTGAGCGTAAAATAACTTTTTTGTGATGACACTAATTTTGCATGATGCGTAACGTATTTTCAACTATGTATCACGTGTTCATAGTTCATATTAGCATATTGCAAATATAAAATAATAATCAATAAAACCATTCTGTGCCGAACACGCATCAGTACTGGACGTGTTTGGTGATCGGTCCGATAGAGTATAAAACAAAAGACGTGTGAACAAGTGTTGGCATTGTTTGCCTGGTCAAGTGAAATAAATCCGGGTTCAAGGTCGTGCCTTTGTGCAACTGTTTCGCATCGTGACTGCCAGCTGGTGCGTAAGCCGATTTGGCTGCTGGCTGGATTGTGCTACAGCAGTGGACGAGACACAAACGAGGAAAAAGAAGAAGCCATCAGTGTCAGCGAGTTGTATCGCTGTGTGGAGTGATCTCACACCTGGCTCGCTGCTGGTGGCTGTTTGGTGCTGCTGTATTGGTGCTGCTGGCTGTAACGGCTGCTACTTCGAACGATCGGACAACCAACCTTACTGGAAGGGAGAAATAAAAAGGTACGTGTTCTTGTCAGCGCTAGTGCGCTAGACTTAGCGCGATGGATGTAGATCCCTCGCCTCCCGCGCCACCATCCCCGAACCCCTCTGACCCTGACCCTTCTGTTACCCCCTCCCCTGTTCATTCTTCAGTCCCCCCTCGCCCCAGGCTTTACCCAGACGGAGCCCAGGGCAGCTATACTGTTTATTTTCGGCCAAAGGCAGGACCGAAATCGAAAAAGTTGAACCTCTTGCAGATTTCTAAAGACCTGACGAAGGAGTACAAGGGCGTGACCGAAATTTCCAAGGTCCGGCCTAACAAGCTCCGTGTCGTGGTCGGTAACCTGAAAGAGGCCAACGATATAGCTTGCTCTGAGCTCTTCACACGCGAGTATCGCGTTTACATACCCGCACGAGACGTGGAGATCGACGGTGTCATAACCGATTCGAGTCTGTCCGTCGAGTGTATACTGCAAAGTGCCAAAGGGTGCTTTAAGAACAAAACGTGTCCCGAAGTAAAGGTGCTCGACTGCAAGCAATTGCGGTCAGCATCGATCATCGGTGGCAAAACAGTATACACTCCGTCAGACTCGTTTCAAGTTACGTTCGCCGGGTCTGCACTACCAAGCCACGTCTCGATCCACCGGGTTCGTCTCCCTGTGAGGCTCTACGTGCCCCGCGTCATGAACTGCCTGAATTGCAAGCAGTTAGGCCATACAGCCGCCTACTGCTGCAATAAGGCACGTTGTGGCAAGTGTGGGGAGTCTCATGCGGAAGATTCTTGCAGTGTTAACGCTGAAAAGTGTATTCACTGCGGAGAAAATCTGCATGAGCTCTCGACATGTGCGGTGTACATGCAGCGCAGGGATAAAATAAAACGGTCTCTCAAAGAGCGTTCAAAGCGTTCCTACGCTGACATGCTGAAGAAGACCGTTACCACTTCTCCCGTTACTTCGAACCCCTTCGATCTGTTGTCCTCTGATGAAACCGATTCTGACGATTCACCAGCGGGAGCATCTTACGCCAATCCTGGGGAGTCTAGAAAGAGGAAAAATATTTCCTCTCCTAAACTTCCCAGAAAAGGTCCTAAGATTTCTCAAAGTGAAATGAAAGTTACAAACAAACCAAACAGTGCTGCGGAAAAACCGAAGCAAACTCCTCCTGGGCTGGCAAATTTAAAGTCCCAGAAGGAGTTCCCAGCACTGCCAGGAACATCTAAAACCCCAGTTGCTCCTTTTACACTCCCAGTTGATGAAACAAACTCTGGATTAGTGAAATTTTCTGACATTGTGGACTGGATTTTTGAAACTTTCAATGTACCCGATCCAATTAAAATTTTTCTTACAGCATTCCTCCCAACAGTTAGATCATTTTTGAAGCAGTTGACTGCCCAATGGCCTCTCCTTGCAGCGATTGTATCCTTCGATGCCTAATTCAACTGCGTATATGAAGGATTCTATCTCTGTCTTACAGTGGAATTGTAGAAGTATTTTACCAAAAATTGATTCGTTTAAAGTTTTGATAAATAAAAACAAATGCGATGCATTTTCCCTTTGTGAAACTTGGCTTACTTCAAATATTGATCTCAACTTCCATGATTTTAATATTATTCGCCTTGATCGAGACACCCCATATGGAGGAGTACTTTTAGGGATTAAAAAGTGCTCTTCTTTCTATCGTATTAACCTCCCCTCGATTCCAGGCATCGAAGTTGTCGCATGTCAAATGACAATACAAGGTAAAGAGCTTTGTATTGCCTCAATATATATTCCCCCCAGAGCACAGGTTGGGCAACGGCTGCTCTTTGATTTAATAGAACTTCTTCCCTCGCCACGTTTAATTTTGGGAGACTTCAACTCTCATGGCGTGGCTTGGGGTTCCCCATACAATGATAACCGCTCCTCTTTAATCTATAACCTTTGCGATGACTTCGACATGACTATTTTAAACAACGGTGAAATGACACGTATCCCGAAACCTCCAGCGCGCCCAAGCGCTTTGGATCTATCCTTATGTTCGACGTCGCTACGGTTGGATTGCACATGGAAGGTAATCCTCGATCCTCACGGTAGCGACCATCTGCCTATTCTTATTTCAATTACTAACGGGTCAACTCGCATGCGACCAATTGACATTCGATTGGAAGTTATACGAGGAAATGATTTCAAAAGCGGTCGAGTCGATTCAACATCATTCACCACTTGAAGAATACAACCTCCTCGCGGGCTTGATTCTCGACGCCGCGTTGCAAGCCCAAACGAAGAAATATCCCGGCGTAACGATCAAAGAACGGCCTCCCACTCCGTGGTGGGACCAAGAGTGCTCCGTGTCTACACGCAAAGATCCGACACGTTTAAGGCCTACCAGACGGGAGGTATACCTGGCGACTATTTACGGTATTCGGAGCTTGATACCAAGCTTAAAAGCTTGGCTAAAGCAAAGAAACGTGGATATTGGCGTCGGTTCGTGAACGAGACGTCGAGGGAGACATCGATGAGCACTCTTTGGAACACAGCCCGAAGAATGCGGAATCGCGTAACGGTCAACGAAAGCGAGGAGTCTTCAAGTAGGTGGATATTTGATTTTGCCAGGAAAGTATGTCCGGACTCTGTTCCTGAGCAAAATATTGTTCGCGATGCGTCTCCGGGCCACGACGCGATAGAATCACCTTTTACGATGGCAGAATTTTCAGTTGCCCTCCTGTCCTGTAACAATAACGCGCCTGGATTAGATAGAATCAAATTCAACTTGTTGAAGAATCTACCCGGCAATGCCAAGAGGCGCTTGTTGAACTTGTTCAATAAGTTCCTGGAGCAAAACATTGTACCGCAGGATTGGAGGCAAGTGAAGGTGATCACCATCCAAAAACCAGGGAAACCAGCTTCTAATCACAACTCTTATAGGCCGATTGCAATGCTATCCTGTATCCGGAAATTGATGGAAAAAATGATACTCCGTCGTTTAGACCACTGGGTCGAATCAAATGGTCTACTATCAGAAACTCAATTTGGCTTCCGCCGTGCCAAAGGGACGAATGATTGTCTTGCGTTGCTTTCAACAGATATTCAGCTGGCGTATGCTCGTAAAGAACAAATGGCGTCTGCGTTCTTGGACATTAAGGGGGCTTTAGACTCCGTTTCTATTGACATTCTTTCGGGTAAACTTCACCGACAAGGATTTTCTCCAATTTTGAACAATTTTTTGCACAATTTGTTGTCCGAAAAGCACATGCATTTTACGCATGGCGATTTGGCAACTTTTCGCATTAGCTACATGGGTCTTCCCCAGGGCTCATGTTTAAGCCCCCTTCTTTACAACTTTTATGTAAATGACATCGACGAATGTCTGGCAAATTCATGCACGATAAGACAACTTGCAGACGACAGTGTAATCTCTGTTACAGGAGCCAAAGCTGCCGATTTGCAAGGACCATTGCAAGATACCTTGGACAATTTGTCTGCTTGGGCTTTACAGCTAGGTATCGAATTCTCTCCGGAGAAGACTGAGATAGTAGTTTTTTCTAGGAAGCATGAACCTGCTCAGCTTCAAACACAATTAATGGGTAAAACGATTTCTCAGGTTTTGGTACACAAATATCTTGGTGTCTGGTTCGACTCTAAAGGCACCTGGGGTTGTCACGTGAGGTATCTGATGAAAAAATGTCAACAAAGAGTGAATTTTCTTCGTACAATAACCGGACAATGGTGGGGAGCCCATCCAGGAGACCTTATAAGGCTTTACCAAACAACGATATTGTCTGTTATTGAATACGGGTGTTTCTGCTTCCGCTCCGCAGCAAACACACATTTGATCAAACTGGAGCGAATACAATATCGTTGTTTGCGTATCGCCTTAGGTTGCATGCAGTCGACCCATACGATGAGTTTGGAGGTTTTAGCTGGAGTACTACCATTGAAAAACCGCTTCTGGAGCCTGTCTTCTCGTATTCTAATCAAATGTGAGGTCTTGAACCGTCCCGTGATTGAAAATTTTGAAAGGTTAATCGAACTTCATTCTCAACCCCGTTTTATGACATTGTATTTCAATCACATGTCCCAAAATATTAACCCTTCTTCGAATATTCCAAATCGTGTCGACTTATCAAATACTTCTGATTCTACTGTGTTTTTCGATACATCCATGATAGAAGAAACTCGTGGAATCCCGGATCATTTACGCGTGCAGCAGATCCCTAAATTTTTTTCCAATAAATATCGAAACATCAACTGCGACAATATGTACTACACTGACGGATCACTTCTTGATGGGTCCACTGGCTTCGGTATCTTCAATAACAATTTAACCGTCTCCCATAAGCTCGATAATCCTGCTTCTGTTTACGTCGCAGAATTAGCTGCAATTCAGTACACCCTAGGGATTATCGAAAAAATGCCCACGGACCATTATTTCATCTTTACGGACAGTCTCAGTTCCATTGAGGCTCTCCGATCGATGAAAGATGTTAAGCACTCTCCGTATTTCCTGGGGAAAATACGGGAACATCTGAGTGCTTTATCCGAAAAATCTACTCAGATTACCTTAGCGTGGGTCCCTTCTCACTGCTCGATACCGGGTAATGAGAAAGCGGACTCTTTGGCTAAGGTGGGCGCAACAAACGGTGATATTTATGAAAGACCAATTGCCTTTAATGAATTTTTCGCACTTGTACGTCAGAATACGATCATCAGTAGGCAAAATGCTTGGACCAGAGGGGAATTGGGAAGGTGGTTACATTCCATAATCCCCAAAGTATCGACGAACCCGTGGTTCAAGGGGTTGGATGTAGGTCGGGATTTCATTTGCGTGATGTCCCGGCTTATGTCCAATCACTATAGATTTGACGCGCTCCTCCGTCGTGTTGGGCTCGGGGAAAGTGGTATCTGTGCCTGTGGTGAAGGTTATCACGACATAGAGCATGTGGTTTGGTCATGCCCTGTACACCGTGACGCCAGGTCTAAATTAATAGCTTCCCTGCAGGCCGAGGGTAGACAGCCGGCTGTTCCTGTTCGTGATGTCTTGGCGAGCCGTGACCTATCCTACATGTCCCTTATATACGTTTTCCTGAAATCCATCCACGCCCCAGTCTAGTCCCGTTCCCCTCCGTCTACACCCAACAAAACGACAAGAACACGTTTGAACCTTAAGCACAAAACCAGCAACCAGACCCCGCACAATAGAACCAGGACCCAAGGACTACGAGCCTCTGTCCCAACTCACGACATCGTGGCTCAGCAGAACGAATCCATACATGCCATTCGACGATTATCAGACGACCATTGAACAACAAAACACTGATTGGAAATCCCATGCTAGTTTTAAGTTAGACTTAATTTCAGCTCGTAGTCGGCAGCGAGGATAAAAAATTTGCTTTAGTTTTTAAGTCATCAGATATAATTGGCGCCGTTAAACATTAAATTGTATTTGTGCCGTGTCAAATAAATGTTATGTGAAGAAAAAAAAAAAAAAAAAATCAATAAAACCTTTTTCGCTAAGTTTCTTATGCGATCCAGACTTTTGAAAAGTAAACATTTATCGCAGAAGCAATTTGCTCATGATGTACTTAATAGTATGCTTTCTAGCTTAAAAAATGAAAAATAATCATTAATATCACAATCGTGAACTAAATGAAAGATTGGGGCAGCATGGGTCATAGAGTGGCCATTTTTGTGACATCATGCGATTCCGATGAGCGCCGGGCGGAAAAAGTTTCCTTTTTACTCCAAAAATAAGCCATAAAAATTTGAAGTTGATTCGAGTTTATTAAATAGACCCACAAAACGCTTAAATTTAAAAAAATAGATTCTCATAAGAACTGTTGTTTTTTATCTCGTTGTGAAGTTTTTTGCCTTAGTTTCTTAAAATAATTATATATTTTGCGATGAAATACTCTTAAATTATAAAATCATATCATTAGGGACATTCACATATTACGTCACGCTAAATTATAGCAATTTTTAACACCTCCCACCCCTGAATAACGCAATTTTGCTTGGGGGCCTCGCGCAATGGAATTCTTCGTTAAATATCCCCTTCTTCTCAGTACGTTACGTAATGAATGAATGATCCTCATATTCGTTAGAGGTTTTGAAACTGCCATTCAGTGATTATATCCTTAATCATACTTCATTGCAGCAACTGCGTGAAGTGAACCGCCACAATAGGATTGATGAAGCAAAATTATTGAAATTATTAAGAACTGTTTTGTATGGATTTAATGTTATTTCTAGAGAAACATTTCAAAAGGTCCTATCTGCTTTGATCGATTTTTTGATTGATCACTTTCATTAAACCACCACAATTTTTGGAACACCTTTTATGACAGGTTATTTGCACAAGATGATAACGGAGGGATCACTCTAGCCTTCTGAACGAAAACCACGCTTGGGAGAATTACTGAAGCTGAACCATTACCAAAATGAAAAGACGCTCCAGAAAAACGATGAGAGCAGATAGGACCTTTTGAAATGTTTATCTAGATTTTGAGTATTATTATTATTATTCAATGACTGGTGTACTCGCAACCCCATGTTGATAAGCGTTCCAAAGTGTACCGTGATCAGCTTCCAGCGTAAAAAACAGCCCTTGTTGTATAATTTTTCTATTAATGGAACAACTCTACATCGAAGCGAAGTTGTCACTGACCTAGGGATCATATTAGACACGCAAATGACATTCAGACAGCATTATTCGTCGATTATAAATAAAGCCAATCGTCAACTTGACATGATTTGTAGGATCGGAATAGAATTTGAAGACCCAGGCACTTTCCGCACACTCTACTGCTCTTTGGTACGACCGATTCTGGAAACTGCATGTGTGGTATGGGATCCGTATTATGATTATTGGATTCAGCGAATTGAGCGCATTCAAAAGCATTTCATACAAAGAATTTGCCGCACATTGCCCTGGAGTAACCCTGATCATTTGCCGCCCTACGAAAGCCTCTGTTTATTGGTTGGTATCGCACCTCTTAAACAACGTCGCAAGGATATTATGGCCAGAACAGCACACAAAATTTGGACAAGTAGTTATGACTGCCCAGCTATTCTGACTATGCTTCAGCTGTACTGCCCTCTCCGCCCGCAACGCCGTTAACGACTATTGCAATTAAATGCACACCGCACGAACTATGGCTTGCATGAACCTGTTCGTCGAATGGCTTTAACCTATAATTTAAACGATAATTTTAATTTTTAATGTTAATCTACTATTTTACATTGTTAGTGTTGTCCTATTGTATGATGTTTCTACTTGAATTGTAATTGGTGCTAAGTATTTGTTCTAAAAAGATGCTGGGTTTTTGCGCCGGCTTGAAACCGCCTCTCGCGCGTTTCAAGGCGGCTTTTCCCAGCCACATACACATATATCATAGTATTACTTCATTAAGACTACATGTCGGATGAACTGAAAATAAATAATAATAATAATTATCATTATTATTATTATTATTATATTCTATGAAACAGTTCAGCACTAGTGATCTGAATGCACTAAGACGGTGAATTTTATCAAATACGATCGGTAGATCTCCTGTTGATCGAATAGCAATTCTCATGAGTTTCGATGAAAGTGCAAAGTTTTTGAGCGCGCTTAAAATTGATTCAAGCTACGGCAAAAATATCGCCTAAGAAGTTCATAATACGCTAGTGGATTGAAATATTTCGGAAAAGTTTCGAAAATTAACCAACATTACTTGTCCTCTTCATTATAAATATATTACATGGCAAAAGCATCAAACCTTAAACACTTTTCTTTTACTGTTTTACAAGAGCATCAAACGAAATCAACTCATTCACAGCCAATCAACTCACTCACAGCTTCAATGATCCAAAAGTTCTGATCATTGACCATAAATTGCGTTCAAGACATGTCCCTGTTGGTAGTCAAACTTTACATTCGGGTGTTTTTCGGATGTACGTGTGCCGTCTAATGTATTACTCAAGTTATAAATTTTCTACGTGATTCTTTCGCTTATACTGAAATTGGTAGTCGTCTCAGGCGCTGTAACTGAAAAGATGAAGAATCGCTCGTGGCATTTAAGCCCAGAATAAGTTGGATTGGCTTGATATCCGGTTTGAAATTAAACAAAAAATGATCGGCGATTAAAAGCGAATGGTCCTTAAGGTGAAACGGTATTGGAACCACAAACAGCCAATTTCGAATCACCACTTGAACTTTTAGAAGCACAAGACTCGGAAATAGATAATGCATTCCCTGGGAAAACGCTATTTTATGTTTGCTTCACCTCAGCAAACATGAATTAGCGTTTTCACAGGTGACGCATTAACTGTTACCGAGTCTTGTGCCTTTGAAAATTCAAAATGGTAGCTGGAAGTAGGCCTACCAACTACTACCAACTACTACCAACATTTTAGGTTTCAATACCTAATGTTAAATTTATGAAAAATTCTAACTGTGTTTCAACACATAATTAAGACGAATTTCAGTTTAGATTGCATGTTGTTGATTTATGCCGAAAAAATACACACCTCATTCAAAATACGAACTTTTTAACAAACACCAAAAGTTATAGATTTTTTTAAACTTAAATTAGGGTTATAATATTACTGTTTAATGAAAATACAAGTGTATTTGAATACGTTTATCGAGTGATATATATTAAAAAAAGAAAAAACTCCGAACAATTGTCATGTAAATTGATTTCTCAAATATAAGCGCTTTGTGGGTCCATTAAATAAACTCCGATCAACTTCAAATTTTCGTGGCTTATTGTAGAGGTCAAAAGGAAATTTTTTCAGCCCGGCGCTCAATAAGATCGATAGTTTCAAAAACGGCCAAATAAAATATGGCCACTCTAATGGGTCACCGAAGACGTGGCAGTATAATTCGCATCGACAGCTGATTTTTCATTGTTAACACTTGCGTACCCGACCCCTCAGGAGCCGAGCAAATGAAAATTCTTTTACCTGCCATTCCGCAAGATCTGAACCGATTTCGATCGAACCTTTTTCAAAGGATCACAAATTTATCATAGTTTTTGGGACAGTAAGGGACATTTCAAAATTTTTCTGTTGTTCCGTAGTACTAGAGATGGTAGGGTATGGGAAACTTGTTACCCGTACCCGACTTATCGAGAATTTTCAAACCCGTACCCGACCCGAACCCGAAGTCGGGTTTGTTTAAAATACCCGTACCCGACCCGAACCCGAATTTTTTTCCAACTACCCGTACCCGAAAGAAAAATACCCCGAAATTGCCGGTACCCGACCCGTCCTGGATTTTTTTTAATTTTTTTTTTTTTCAAAATACCTGGTTACCTCGCACATTTTATGCACTATGCAAATATCTATTATGTCTCCCAGCTGGTCTCAAGGTACGATGCTGGCCTAACAAGCCAGTTGTCGTAGTTTTGAGTCTCGGCTCGGGAGAGACTGTTAGTGTTAGTAGGATCGTAGCGCTGGCCCCACAATTGTCCTGTACACTTAACAGTTGGCTGCGAAGTCTGTGTATAATAAACAGAAGGTCGAGTTCCGAATCGGAATGTAACACCAAGGCTTTGCTGGCTTTTTTCGCAAATATCTATTCATAACTGTGTACGGAGATTTTGGGTTCCATTTTTCGTGTTAGTTACCTCATATTAAAATTGATCAAGGATTTCAATTATTAATTTTGTATGTGTATGTCAGCAATATCGGTGCCAGGTATCAACGGACGCATGGCAACATCGATCATTGGAATCGGCGCGGACAACGTCACCAACGGCTCATCGATAGTTAGTGCGAGATCAGCAGTTTTAGGGACATATGGCATACGCCCTTTCATAGTTTGTTTCTCGATAATATATCGATCTCGCGTAACGGCTGTTACGCTCTCTGTGGATATACCTCAAATAAACAGAAGGCATTGCCTTCATTCGAATTCGTTAGTTGAACGTGAACACATCTCTTTTTATTAGTGATATAAAGAACACTCCCTAGTGCCGCAGATCAATTTGGATATCCGCCATCTCTCCAGCAGTTGTTCGCCAAGGACTTGGAAATACCTTTGGACTTAGGATCCTTACTTGGACGGATTTTGGACCGGTTTAGACTTAGGTGAGTCTAAGTGTCTTAGGGGACCGAACCCCTCTTTTATTCAGACAGGACTGTTTGTCCAATGTTCTACAAGTGTTCAACCGTTAGTGATATTTATTTTCTATGGTTTTTCCGCTCATTTGCGGACATAATAGGACAAAGCCAGGGCAAGTGTATATTCGGAATTGACAATAGAATCATTCTCAGTTTGACCTTCAACTGAACTGTTCTAGTTTTAACTTTTTTAAAAACACTCCTAAACTTCACCTCACTATTTTTCGAAACGAAAATCAACATTCAACCGTGATGAAGTGTATAGTTCGAAATTGTAAGCAAACGACAGTTTTTTTGATAACCGAGTAATAATTACGGAGGTGGTGTTCCACATATTACACGTTTTAACCACAAAAATGCCACAAACTCGTAGCTTACCAAAGGACAGAAATATTATGTTTCAGAAAATATTATTAATTTTATTGCGTGTATGGATGTAAAATGCAATCATCCTTTCACAGTGATGACGTTGCCGGTGCAACTACAAAATTGTCGCTACATAAAACAGAAGTTGGTTGAGCAATTCTTCAAACTTCAAAAGAAAGCCGGCTTGCACCGTAAATCCAGAAAGCGCAAGTTTAATAATCGAAATACGCTGACAGGATTATTACTGAGAGTTTATGAAATTTATTAGTTTACGTAAAAATAAAGCAAAATATTTTGGGTAACCACATTGAATACAAAAAAAAAATGCTCGCGTTGAATATTTTATCAAGTAAGGCGATACCTTCAAGTTATTACCATACCTGCTACTAAAAGATGTTTTTTTCTCCTGGTTCAAATTGACGACTCATTCTGATTCATTTGACTTTCCCATAGCCTCGTATCCGTTTCTCCCTCCCAGACCAAGACTATGCTAAAACACCTAGGCTTGAAAAGTTAATAATTAAATTCTCATAATGCACGAAAATCGAATTACCCGTACCCGACCTGAACCCGAAGCCTTGGTTTTCAAATTACCCGTACCCGACCCGAACCCGAAAAATATTTTTTTGCGTTACCCGAAACCCGACCCGAACCCGTCGGGTACGGGTATCGGGTAAAAATACCCGTACCCGACCATCTCTAGTAAGTACCCTTCCAGAGACACAGGCTAGATTAAAAATGCTAACAAAACCTTGCTTGCGACATATCAAACTTTAAGTTTGTGCAAAACAACACTATTGGCGATCGGTATTTGGCCACTTGAGCATGTTTTGGCCACTACTGGCCGAGTTCCGGAAATCGGTTCTTAGAATGGTTCCGAGACCTAGCTCGCGGCATATCGAAAAACTCGGAAAGGAACGGCCATTAGTCGTCCAATTGGCCAAATATCGATCGTTTACAGTGTTCTTTTGCAAAAACTTAATGTTTGATATGTCGCAAGCAAGTGTGACATGTGCATTCCACATGTCATTAACATGCCTCTCCATTTCTTACTTCCAGCAGACCACACCAGTGGAAAACATGCTGAGAAGGTCAACTCTACCCGGCATCGAACCTTCAGTTCAATGCCTGGAATTTGGAGCGACACAAAAAAACAAAAGTGTCGCATTTCTGATTCACTGAACCATGCCGTTACCAAGAGTACAGTCATGAAGTTTCAGTGAATATATCTTTCTCTCTTTCGCATGTACACGATCATCGATTATGTGCTCGTGTCCATAGCATACATAGATATCGGTGCTTCAAGAGTTTCCAGTAGGAGACTTGTAAGAACATTAGGAAAAATAAAGTATTCATTTCTTCTCCAAACCGTCTCTGGTGCAACTTATTCAATCGAACCTCCAAGTCCGCTAATTGAACTGTTATGCAACCGTAACACAAGGTTTCGCTACCGTTTTTAATCTAGCCTGTGTCTTTGGAAGGGTACCCCACGGTTCCCCTCGATAAATCCGGAACAACGGAAAATTTCGAAATGTCCCCTACTGTCCCAAAAACTGCGATAAATTTGTGATCATTTGAAAAAGGTTCGATCAAAATCGATTCAGATCTTGCGGAATGGCAGGTAAAAGATTTTTCATTTTTTCGGCTCCGGAGGGGTCGGGTACGCAAGTATTGAGACTTTATGGTAGATGGATAAATAAACTAATAACTGGCACCGTTGAACATTTTTTTTGTATTATGCCGTGTCAAATAAATAATGTGAACAAAAAAAAAGCTGCGAACAGATTTCTCTATAAAAACGCATTAAAACTGTTAGAGAATGCTTGTGAATTTTTAGTGGTTAACTATTCATACAGGCAAGTGTAACTAGAAAAACTAAGCATTGGTCGAAAATGTCAGTACGCCGAAATTGCCATCCTTTACCCTAGTTAGAAAGCCGATGGAGTATGTGATGCGTGAATTCCAAACATGTTCGATCTGGTATCGATGGAAGAAGTTTAAGTAGGATTGAAACCATCATTAGGCAGCCGAAAGGAACTGGAGTAATGAAGGCTATTGGTGGGCTGGCTTTGGCATTATTGAGTCCGACATTTGATGTAACGGAACGAGCGAGTATGTACCTGACTTGCTAAAGAACACTTGAATTCTCAAAATATTGTCCAAATCTTGATACAATTTTGTCAACCATCACATAAAGTGCATGACAAACTTGGTCACAAAGTTCCATTGCATTCGATAAACGATAAACAATCTCCCTGAAAATCTGCTCCGGAGCTGTTTTATTTTATTTATTTATTTATTTGTCGTCGATCATAAGTAGATCATATAAATTACATTTCATTCTTAACTTACTAACCTCGAAAAAAATATTTTCTTAAGTGTAGTTTTGTTCATTGTTACATCGATTGATTCACAATATTGGTTATAATATGACATCATTCTATTCAGAGGTTCGTTTTTTCCATAGTTTGTTCGTTGATTACTGATATAAAACAAGTTTCTATTTCTTAGAGAACGAGTAGGAGCATATAAGTTCAAATTCCCCAAGATTTCTGGGCTGTTTATTCTTTGTGTCATTATATCGTTTATAAAAGCTACCATTGCGAACTCTCGTCGCTTTTTAAGTCCATCCAGATTTATTGACATACAAATATTAATACGATTTATATACGACAAATACGATTTATATGTATATCATGATATGGCGACCAGACTATGCTACATTATTCCAGCAGGGGCCTGACATGTTCAACATACAATGTTTTGATGGTGTATGAATCTTTGAAGTGCAAACTGAATCTTTTAATAAATCCGAGCATATTACTTGCTTTATATATGATGTTATTATAATGGTCAACAAAGGTTAATTTGGAGTCGAGCGTGATTCCTAGATCTCTTACAAGACTGCTCCTTTCAACAGTTTTCATGTCTATAGTGATTGTTCTTTGTCTTATGCTATGTTTCCTGGTAAATGAAATAGAATTACATTTTTTCACGTTAAGTTTCAACAGGCTTTTTATGCACCATGTGTGAAAATTATCAACTTCACGTTGAAATAGTTCGAGATCAGAATCTTTACGTATTTTAAGAAACAGTTTCATGTCGTCTGCGTATATTAAAACGTTCAGCACCTTTAAGACATGTTCTACATCGTTTACAAATAAGATAAATAGTAGCGGACCTAGATGAGAACCTTGTGGCACACCGGATGTCACATTCACCACTGATAATAAGCTGCTTTTAAACCTTACTTTTTGTGTTCTGTCGGTCAAGTATGACTGAATCCATTTCAAAAGTCTCGGATCAAACCCTATTTTAGATAATTTGAAAAGCAATAGAGAGATAGAGTCGAGTGCCTTACTGAAGTCAGTATATAATGTTTCAACTTGATTTCCTTATCCATTGCGTTTATAGTGAAAGTTACAAAATTCAACAAGTTTGAGACCGTTGAACGGCCTTTGACGAAACCGTGTTGTTTGCTATAAATCAAATTTTTAACTTGTGCAAAAATACGTTGATTGATGATTGATTCAAATAGTTTAGGAATGCACGATATTATAGCAACTCCACGATAGTTTTTAACATCTGATTTTTTTCCGCTTTTGAAAATTGTGATTAAAAATGACTCTTTCCAAATTGGTGGTATTGTGCTGCGTTCTAGGGAAGAATTGAACAACCACAACAGAGGTTGTGCAAGTTCCTTCGAAACTGATTTTAAAAATGCTGGCGGTAGCCCATCTGGTCCCGCACCTTTTGATACATCCAGCATATTTGAGGAAGCTAAAACTTCGTCAAGAGCTATATAATCAACTGTGACATCTCTCGATGGCTCTGGTAGGTATGAAAAAAACTGATAATCACGATCCTTGTCGTGATATGCAGGGTTGATATTTGTTGACAGTCTTGAGTGAAAGTGAAAAAACGCATCCAGAAACATTATTTTTTTATAATCCTTTCAGAGTTCTCCCTTCCCGCTTTTTGCATAGAAGTGAACTGTCAAAACACCTCATTATATTTCATGCGATGAAAGCAACGAAGATTGTCAAGGCATCGGTCAGTGTCAGTGAAAAAGTGTTTCGGTGAGGTTTATTTTGGTAGAGTGGACTGTTTGTTTTTCTTTTTCGCTTTGAAGTGAAGATCACTTGGTTGGATTTGTCGTCAAATTTTATTCCGTAACCGTGAACGATGCGCGCGATCTATTTCATCTGAGTATAACAGCACGTTACTAGCACGAAAATCTAGTGTATCTGAAAGAGTGCTGCGATAATTGAAAGTGAAAATTGAAAATGATTGGCTGTAATTTTCGAAGAATTTTGCTGGGGAAAATGACTTTTATCAGCACTGCTAATATGAAGTCGATTCAATCAATCAGCATAAACAGAATTTCGTCGTCTCCCAGCTGCCAAGTTGCAACATGATGCAACACGCAACAGCGTGCAAACGAAACCGCTTGATGTTACAAACCGCAAAAAGATACGAGTTAAAACTGTTGCCTGTGTGAGAGCACCATCGGTGTTTATTCGCTGGATACAAAAATCAAATGCGAATTGTGGAATAATTTGTCTGAAGGACATTTGGGAATGGAACAACTGAACTGATAGGGCGTGGCCTCTTACGTAGCAACCTTCGGCTATAAGAGTGTTTCTGGGAAAACTAGCTACATTCATTAGTCGGAAGGTGAGCTGGATGGACCGTCCACAACAGCACTCAGCGGTAACAGAATATATCAGCGGGTTGCGCCTGTGGCTGCCTTCAAATTAAACAAATCACTTGCCCTGTGGTTGGTCACCACGTCTCAGGCCTCTGCCTGAGAACGAACGCCAACGCGAGCGATCGGGCGAGATTTTTGCCGTACATCAGCCGGCACTTCCTCTAATGGAAAAGTTGGATCATTTTGTTCAGAAGAATATTACCGTCGGTAATATTACAGAGCTGCGATTGCATTATATCCGATATGGAATTGAACAATTGTTCTTTTGTGGACAAATAAAATACTTAATTTGAAGAGTTAATAGTTTTGGGTACCAATAGCAGTATGGTAACAGCCTCAGCGGTAGATGCAGCCGGTACTTCCATGAGGCGGATGTTATGAGGAAGTAAATGGAAGCGACATGGCGAAACAGTTCGGGTGTGCTTAGACGCGCGTCATTTTTCGTTGTTGGTATTATTCCCCACATGAAACGAAGCGCTTTCGTACGATAGCGGCGGTATTAGCGGTAGATGCATTTGCCAACACTTACTCCAGTAAAACCGTGTCTAATTTTCAATGTGAAAACACCTTTCTATTGTGTTGGCCGTGCACATTATGCCTCTGCCAGGCTAAACGCGAAAAGCGGCGTGAACCGTTTCGCCCGGCCGTAGGTTAATGTGCAGCCGTAAGTAGAGCTGTGTAAAAGTATTCTACTTCAACCTCGCGGTCGTGGCTTTGCACACAACCCTACTGTGATTTTTTTATTTCGATCAAACAGGTTTGCGTCAACGATCACGTAAGTTTTTGCACAGTTTATCTTGTTTTAACTGCATGTTTAAAGTGCGATTGTAAGCCTTTTTCGACTGTTTAGCACGCAGGAGGAATTGCGCTTCATTTTGTTTTTACCGTGATCGGATAGGCAAAAGACCATTTTTGATTTTGCCTAAGTTACTGCTGCACCACCATAATCAAACAGCAGCATATTAAAGTTTTGCATGTAAGTTCTGTTTGATTCAGCAATAACACTAATCATCGGCGGCATTTTTTGTCTGCTTCATCGCACCGCCGGAACAAATTGTATTCTTGCTTGTGTTTTTCGTTCCGCACGAAGCGGAATAGGCGAGAGTGTTTTGTTGTTCACAGCTGATTTTTATGTTGAGTTGTGTGGAGATCAAATTAAGTTTGTTTTGATTTGATCACACCAGCGAAATATACACTGAAAAAAATAGTTTTGTAATTTGGCACACTAGTACAAGTTTTAGTTTGTCAATTTTTTTTTATTTTTATTTTTTGTTTTTTCTTCATCATGTCAAGTATGCCGTTCGTGAATCAAATCGAGCCGTACGTTCCCGGTACTATTCCGTTTGCGCAGTTTTTGGAGCAGTTGGACTGGGTGTTTGCGCATCATAAAGTGGTTGATCCGGCGGAGCAAAAAGTTTCGTTTCTCGCTACCTGTAGCAGGGAAGTCTACAGCGAGATAAAGCTTCTTTTTCCTGGCAAGGATTTGAAAGCTTTATCGTTTAAGGAGATTACGGATGCTCTTCAAAAACGGTATGACAAGACAGAAAGCGATTTGATCCATCGCTACAGATTCTACAAACGCGAACAAGGGCCGAATGAAACAGCTGTGGATTTCATACAAGCTGTTAAGCTCCAAGCAGAGTTGTGTGAATTCGGACAGTTTAAGGATATGGCGATTCGCGATAAGTTGGTTTGTGGAATCCGCGATGAGGAGCTACAAAGGCGTTTGTTTGATGAGGACGATCTAACCTTGGCGAAAACGGAGAAACTCATCACGAATACGGAAGCAGCAGGAGAGAGGGTGAAAATAATCTCTCGAAATTCCAGTTCACGCCGTACGAGCGTGTTGAACAGGCTTGGGAATCGGGACAATCGGTCTGATTTCCGAGATCGCTCGCGTGGACGGAGTCGTCAGCCTAGCAGAGGAAGGAGCAGAAGCCGATCAGTTTCGTTTGACCGTAAAAATCGTTCCACTTCAAAGTCACGAAATCTGTTTTGCAATTTCTGTCGCAGAAGTGGACATACACGTCGTTTTTGTTACGACTTGAAGAACAAGAAAAAGTCAGTGAAGTTTGTCGATTCTCCAGCAGCAAAGCCAAAATTGAACGAGTACCAGAAAAGTTTGAGACGTCGATTGAATAGATCCGTCTCGGATGACGACGACATGGACTGTTTGATGATATCATCAGTCAATAGAATCAACGAACCGTGTTTCCGTAACGTTTACGTTAACGGCTTGCGGTTGAAGATGGAAGTTGACTGTGGCGCTGCAGTTTCCGTCATCAGTTTGGAAATGTACGAGGGAGAATTCGATCACATACCATTAGAGACGTGCGACAAGAACTTAGCAGTGATTAATGGCAGCAGGTTGAAGGTAGAAGGAGAGATAACGGTAAAAGTTGAGTTTAACGGACAAGCGAAAACTGATCGTTTTGCGAAGTGGAAGTTGCTTCACACCTTTGTTGGGACGAGACTGGCTTGATGTATTCATTCCTGACTGGAGGAAGGCGTTTGGAAGCAGCATACAGAGATACAGAGTAAGTTTGCCAATGTTTTTGATAAATCTTTATGTACGCCAATTAAAGGGTTTGAAGCAGATCTAGTTTTAAAAGATCATACACCGGTTTTTAAGCGTGCTTATGACGTTCCATACAGGTTGAGGTACAAGGTTTTACAGCACCTCGACTGTTTGGAAAAGGATGGAGTCATAACACCAATAGATTCGAGCGAGTGGGCGTCACCCGTAATTCGAGTGGTGAAAAAGGACGGTGGCATTAGGTGGTTATTGATTGTAAAGTTTCTATCAATAAAGTTTTGATTCCTAATGTGTATCCGCTCCCACTAACACAGGATTTGTTTGCTTCTTTGGCTGGCGCGAAGGTTTTCTGTTCTCTTGATCTGTCTGGTGCGTATACACAGTTATTGTTGTCAAAAAGGTCAAGAAAAATCATTGTGATTAACACAATCAAAGGTTTGTTTACGTACAATCGTTTACCACAGGGTGCTTCTTCAAGTGCGGCTATATTTCAGCGGATCATGGTTCAGGTTTTGAAGGATATCGACGGAGTTTACTGTTACTTAGACGATGTTTTGACAGCAGGCTAGGACTATTCGGACAGCGTACGGAAGCTTAATTTGGTCTTAGAGCGTCTTTCTAATGCCAATATTAAGATTAATCTGCAAAAATGCAAATGGTTTGTTTCAAGTTTGCCATTCTTGGGTCACATTTTGAGCGACAGAGGTTTGTTGCCGTGCCCGGAAAAGGTCGAGACTATTCGGAAAGCTAAAATTCCGAATAATGTTTCTGAACTGAAGGCATTTTTGGGTTTGGTTAATTACTACGGGAAGTTCATACCCAATTTGTCCTCATGCCTCAGCTGTCTGTATCGTTTATTAAAAAAAGACGTTAAGTTTGTCTGGGACTCAGATTGTAGTCGAGTGTTTGAAGACTGTAAACAGGCGTTGCTGAGTTCAAAACTGTTAGAGTTTTATGATCCGAGGAAACCTGTTGTCGTTGTAACAGATGCATGTAGTTATGGGTTAGACGGCGTAATCGCACATCAAATCAAGAATGAGGAAAGACCTATTAGTTTTGTTTCTTTCAGTTTAACAAATGCACAAAAATCCTACCCAATTTTGCACTTAGAAGCGTTGGCAGTTGTTAGCACCATCAAAAAGTTTCATAAGTTTCTTTTTGGCAAAAAGTTTACTGTGTATACTGATCATAAGTCATTGATTGGAATTTTCGGGAAAGAAGGAAAAAATACGTTGTTTGTGACGCGTCTGCAGAGATATGTAATGGAACTGAGTATTTACGATTTTGACATTGTTTACAGGCCGTCAACAAAAATGGGCAACGCAGATTTTTGCTCACGATTTCCTCTTCCTGAAAATGTTCCGTTAAGTCTGCAAAAGGAATACATAAAGAGTTTGAATGTTTCCAATGAGTTTCCGTTAGACCATGCTTTGATTGCGAGTGAATCACAAAAAGATCCGTTTTTGCAAAAAAAATTTTACTACATGAAGCATGGTTGGCCACAGAAGTTGGATCGAAGTTTTTAGACGTATACGCACAACACCAAAACTTGGAAGTAGTAGAGGGTTGTTTGCTATACCAGGACCGTGTCGTTATTCCTGCTAGTTTGCAAAAGAAAATTCTGCGTTTACTACACAAAAATCACTCAGGAATAACCAAAATACAGCAGATGGCCAGAAGAACAGTTTACTGGCATGGCATGAGCATTGACATTGAAAATTTTGTTAAAACTTGTACTGTGTGTTGTCAAATGAATGTTGTTCCAAAGCAGGTACCACATTCTAACTGGATCCCTACAACAAAACCGTTTACCCGCATTCATGCGGACTTCTTTTATTTCGACAAAAAAGTTTTTCTGGTCGTTGTCGACAGTTTTTCAAAATGGCTTGAAGTTTAGTACAGATGCCAGGAGTGTGAAGTCGAAATTTATCAGCGTTTTTGCTAGGTTTGGGTTGCCGGACGTAGTTGTTACAGACGGAGGACCGCCGTTTGATTCTTAAGAACTTGTTGACTTTTTTCAGAAACACAGTATCAAGGTTATGAAAAGTTCTCCGTATAACCCCTCGAGCAACGGACAAGCAGAACGTATGGTAAGAGTGGTGAAAAAAGGTTTGAAAAAGTTTTCGTTGGATCCGGAGATGGCTAGTTTGAACACAGAAGATTTGGTGTCATATTTTTTGTTTGGTTACAGGAATACATGTTTAGAAGGTAGTAGTTCTTTTCCTTCATAGAGACTGTTTAGCTATAAACCCAGAACGCTGTTGGATTTAATCCATCCTAGGAATAGTTTTAGGAATCATCTGACGAAGCGTGATAGTGTGGAAAATCTGTAAATAGCTACGATACCAAAGATTGTCATAAATCTGACTGGATTGACAAGTTGCGCCCAGGAGATCTAGTTTATTTTAAACTTACTGACATTCGGCGATGGCTTGAAGCAAAATTTTTAAAGCGTGTTTCTTTAACGACATTTCAGGTTTCCGTCGGAGGTCGGGTGTATCTGGCGCACCGCAATCAGCTGAAGCTGGTTGGAACCCGCAGAAATCGTCACGGTTTGATTTTTGCGAGGGAGGAAGAAAGGAGTGTTAACCGGAAACGCGCGTGATGACAATGACGATGAAAGCGTTGATGACGATGCTGGCGGATTCCTTGGTTTCGCAGCAGATTCTTTTATCTACCGAGGCACATCTGACGATCGTCCAATGATTTGTGATTCGGAAGGTGGTGGTACGTCGGCATGTTTACCACCTGAGGAGGTAGATCCCCAGGAGGGCCCATCTACGCGACAGTGGTCGCAGTCGAATCAATCGTCGAGCTCGAGTTGTCATCCGAAAAGTTTGCGTCGCTCTACTAGACCGAAGCGCCCTAAAAGGGATCTCGATTTTATTTATTAAAACAAAAGGTTAAGTTTGTGGCAGTAATGTTTCGCCACTATCTGAAAAAAAGTTTAAGCGGCAATATTAAGAACCGTATGGCAGTTAAGTTTGGCCATTTTCAGAAAGTAATATTGTTTAAACTAAAGGGAGGAGAACTGTTGTGACCACCCTAGATTACAACCCTGTCTGAACAACTGACTGGCTCAGTGTTCTGATGTATTGTGCAAATAAAGCTAGTTTATAGTTGACTGTCGAAGAGTACATCTCGCGTTTCTTATTACCCAACGTATCACCAGTTCCGTCAGTTTCACAGTTATTAAAATACTGAGAGATAGAATGAAAGGTTTATATCACTTTTATCTCTTTTGTAAACTTTATGGGCTTTTTGTTTTCTGTTTTTGAGATTGATTATTTTTCTGTTGAACCACACTGGGTTTTTTGATGTGCTTGTATGTTTTCGTTTTCGCTTTGGGACTGTCTTTTCTAATGTGTCGTATATGATTTCGTAAAACTTATCCACTGCTTGTTCTATATTCAAATTATAAATCCTGGTTTGCCAATTGATAGAGTTCAGTTTGCTTTTGATGAGCTCATAGTTGGCTTGTTTGAAGTCGAAGTGTGATTCGGACATTTCGCTGTCTAGCAGTGTGGTGCTATTATGTATAAATATAGAATATTCAATGGCAGTGTGAAACGATCCATTTTTCCATAGGGGACCTGGTGCCTCAGTAACGCAGAAATCATCAGTCATGTTAGTAAATAGCAAATCTGGATAACAATTGTTATGATTTCTAACAGGATTTACTTGATTAAGTCCTATCACCGCACTTTTGTCAAACAGGGAATGAAGCGTTTCATTATCACCTATGATTGGTATCAAAAAAGATTCGTTTTCGTCATCGGGAATAAAACTAGTTGCCCGTTGATCACCGTTAATGTGAATATTTGTATCAGGCCCAAATTTTGAAGTAATATCTTCGGCATTATTAAAAAAATTTCATACGAATCTTTTTTTGCCTCTTCAGGAGGAAAATACAGTCAGGTTTTTTTACGCGGGGGATACGTACCTCGTAAAAAAAAACCGCGGTAATTCGAAAAACCGCGTAAAAAACGCGCTCATTCAAAAATCCGCGTAAATAAAACCGCGTTAATTCAAAAATCCGCGTGAAAAAAACACGTTTTTTTAAAATTCGCGTAAAGTAGTCCAGCAAGAAGGGCTTTAGAAAAAAAACCCTAGACGCTCTAGAACCAGTATTTAAAGTTGTCCTCTTTGACGGTTATTCCGGATCTTTCGGTGGGCGGAGAGTATTTTTTGGACTAAGTCTTTTACTAGATAAACACTTAAACGTTTCTGATTCCAACCCACGTTAATTCGGAAATTCGTGAAAATTTTTTTGAATTAGCGCGATATCGCGTAAAAAAAACCGCGTTTATTCAAAAATCCGCGTTAGTTCAAAAATCCGCGTAAAAAAACCTCGTAAAAAACCGCGTAAAAAAATCTGAGTGTACACAGAAGCAAAAAGGTGAACTTGCTTTCCAACAGTGCATTTAACCCAAACGTGATCAAACTCCTTACATTTACTTGATTTGATTGCTTCTGAATTGTTTTTATTACAAACGGCAATTAACACTCCACCACCAGACTTCTTGTTAGACAACGACTTGTCTCGATCATCTCTAAATACGTTGAACCGGTTTCCAAACCATTCTTCATTTTTAACACTAGCATCCCAACTCGTTTCAGTTCCTAATTTAATGGAAAAATTACAAGCGACTACCTGTTTATGTATTTCGTTTATTTTTAGTGCGCTTTTCATTCTATTGAAGTTTTGGCAGTTAACAGTAATTTCTTCACTGTCACAGTTTTTATCAATTTTGCTGGAATTATGCATTCTGTTGACGTTCTGACAATTAATTACAAAATCTTCAGAGTTACGCCTCGGTGCATTATCAGCTGACTCTTCGCTTACACCGTCGGTGCGCGTCAATACATAAGAAAATTAGGCCCTTGCAGCTGACGGCATGAGCTACATCCGCCTACAGCTGTTCTTGGTGATGAAACATGACACGTATTTACCGGAGAACTTGGTGTGTTGTTTACTTTTGCAGCGGAGGTCGATGATGCAATTTCTGTGACAAGAATGGTTCTATCGAAATTGTTGAGCGTTGATACAGAGGTAGCGCCGGCAAGTATTGTAATTGGAGTTGTGCATGACGTGATTGTCGATGACCTGTATTTATTGTTTGATTTATTGGTTCCCCTTGACGAAAAGCTATGAAACGGGTTCCCGTAGATGAAAGGAGGTCGCCGGTAGAGGCACCACTTGCTGCCGCAAGCAGTTCTCTGTCGGACTGCCTGTTAGGGGCTATCCACATACCACGTGGACAGCTTTGGGGGGGGGGGGGCTGGCTGATGTCCACGGTCCATACAATTTTTTAAGAATTTATATGAACAGTTGTCCACGGAGGGGGAGGGGGGTCAAAATCGCTAAAAATCTGTCCACGTGGTATGTGGATGGCCCCTTACTGATTGGGTTATTCGACCGATTGTTGTCATTCATGTTATGCGATGTTTTTGCAAGCATCGTCCTCTCGGACAGAGGTGTACGGTTATTGATTCAACTGCTTAAATGGTTGAAAGAATTTTGTTTCATATTTCGACGTCGTATTTGTAGATGCCTACGCTTCGCTTTATCCGCTGCTTTCTGTTGCTAGGCACGAATTTTCATGCGTCGATCGTAATCATCCCAATATCGTTGTTGCTTCCACACTCACTTACTTCCCTTCCAATAGTTCTCCAACCTGTACAGCTAGGAGTAGCTAAAGATGACGTTGAAGGTATTGCATCGGCCAAACTTAAGACCTGCTTTGTTGCTTCACTCGTCACTTGATCACCGTTTCTGTTGGCAGCAAACACTGTATTCGATAACATACGTATCTCGTCTAGGACATCGTCATGACTGGGTTTCTGGGTTGATGATTCGTGAACTGACTGCTAAGCTAATAGTTCTTCGGCAACAAATTGAAACATGGGCTTCAACTTGTCTTCCAGCTCCTTGTATCTCTTCTTCTGGAAATCCATCAGCTCCGATATCAGTTCAATTCTTAGAGCATCCATTTGTTCCAACAAATATTCATTGGTAGATTTTGCGATTTTTGTTAGCTCATCAACTTGCATGCAACTTGTTTCTTTCACTGTTTGCATAGGTTCCAGTGAAGCGTCAATCGTTTCCAACGCATGCTCGAAACCTTGAATTGTACCCGGCATTAATCTCAGAACTGGCCTTGTGAATGAGAAGCTTGTGAAAGTTTGTGTAGATCCAGCAAATGAACGGATCATTTTTTGCACATTGGAACCATGTACTTGAGGACTTCAATCTCAGTTTTCCGCTGAACGCCGGCGCAGATTGATTGATTTTTATTATAGAGCCTTTAACCTGAGGGGTCATTCAGCCGGCGCAGAATGGATGCATTGTGAAATTACAACTTATGCATTTCCATAGCATCCGATCGTCGGTGGCAGTTGTAAAATTTGCAGTTATAAATGTGACACTTCATTTTTCGTTCACTATATACGACACTCGCGCGCGGTGTAATGTCGGTAAAAAATAAGAAAAGCTTGCTAGTCAGAACGATTGTAAAATATTTATTTAAACGCGCAACGTTCTGCCGGACTAACGTAAAAACACGTCTGTCGCGGTAACTGGTTAGTAAAGAATTTTAACTTAAATCATATTGAACAAAATTTTAAAGTCCCACCAAATGATTCACAGCCTGTCTGTAGAATATGACTTTACACGTTTCCGACTAAACAGCTCGGGAAGAGTGTTATTACATAGCTTAGGGTCGTGTTTGTAAATTCGAAAATATAGTTTAATGCAAACGTTTGCAGATTAAGTATTTTTTACTTACTTGTATCGTCATCTGACCCGTCATCCTTCCATCGGTTGAAATCCACTTTGAGCCAGTGCGGTTTGTTTTTTTCTTTTGTCAATTTGGGCCAGTATGATGCTTTAGTATCAGCTTTCGATATTACGAACTCTATACATCGGCTAGTGTTTTTACTGACCACTTTATCGGGATTGATTTTATTATAAAAATTTATAGTGACTTCATGTTTTTTTCTATCCGGTAGGCCTAAACCTTTGAAGTACATAGTTTCTTCTGTAAATCTAAATACGAGAAAAACAAAATAATTTATTACACAAAGCTATAAAGAAGAACGCAACAAACTTGAAAACAGGATCAGGACACTCGACGTTTAACGTCAATAATATAACATCATTTCGCTGAGCCCAGACAGCAGGAGGAGGAATACTAAAACAAGATATAGAATTTATTTGCAGTAATATTAACTTAAATTTCTACTGTGTATATGGCATTAGTTTGCTAAAATACAAATCGAAATGAAACTATTCAATGAGATAAAAAACTGAATTAACCAAGTACGTATTAAGATGGACGCCAGAAAACACGCTGGATGATAGTAATCAAATATGAATCAGCATAGAGCGTGGCACATATATAAATGATATAATTTTACTTACGTAATCTCCGAAGACATTTCTTTATCACCACTTTAAGTTATATACCAGCGATCAATATCTGCCAATTTTTTTTCGTCAGAATCAAGGCCTAACATAAACCTGCAGCAGGATATTATATTTAGTGATGGGAAACTTATCGATACTTTTCGATAATATCGATAAATGCCGGACATCGATATTATCGTTAATTTTTTGACGTTAACGATAATTATCGATATTATAAGGGTGAGCACAAGTCAATGCGGCTGGTTACTGGAGGAGACCCAAAAGAAGGAGACCTCACCTACCCTACCCCAGGAGTTGCTTTTGCCGCTAGGTATTTGTTGGTTGCTGCTATTCGACAAGATTTAGCATTGTTGGGGGTGGTGTGAAGGTTCGCCCCGGGTGTCACTGAGTTTCTGAGCAATAATGGTAACTAAAAAGGTATTTATAGTTTTTAGTTTCCTAAGAACAGTTAGTACTGGAGAACTTTAAAAAAATATCCAAACTTTTTGCACCATCTCATAAAAAGCAATGATACGAAATCGTAATAAAATGCATTTTCTTTGGCTTGCCAACTCTTAAAATATGATGGACATGCATAGCGGCAGTCTATTGGTAATTCTCTGGTAATTGTTTAGTTTAACTTGGAACTGTTTAAGTTTAAAGTATCTGTTACCCAACAAACAATTTTTAGTTCCAAAAAAAAACCCAAATCAACGAAATTGTTGCGCCAAAAAAGTATCCTGATTTATACAGGGACAAAATAATTGAGATAAATAAAATTCTCTCGAATTTTAAATGGCCAGAACTTTACGAAAAATGAATCAATTTTGATAACCGGTTTCATTTCACTGGAAAACAGTATTATATTAGTATTACTTGGGTACTTGTTGTGACCAACCTACACCTAAAATGTTTCGAATTTCAAGAGTGTGTGTCAAAGTGTACATTTTTGCAACGCATAGAACGTTTTAGGCAACTAAATTGTCTATCTAAAATACTTCGTGTGAAAAAATCAGAGATCACCGATAATTTCTAAAATCATTTTTTGTTTTAAAAATTATATTTTTTTCAGAGTAGGAACTCATTTTTTTATATTTTTAAAGGAAAGTTCAGATAATTTTTACTAAGATATATTGATTCATAAGAAAAAGGTTCAAAAACAGTTAGGTTTTCTTACGCGGGGGATACATGCCTCGTGAAAAAACCATGTTAATTCAGAAATCCGCTTGATAAACCGCTTTAATTCAAAAATTCACCTAAAAAAACACATTAATTTGAAAATCTGCATAAATAACGTTTTAGAGAAAATCCGCGTGAAAATAGTCTGACCTTTTCAAATGTTAATCCAGATAAATTTTCAAACGCAAGTTTGCAAAGTAGCTTGATTTAATAAGACCTACACACCCACAATGTTCGATTGAATTCTGTTAGAGTGCTGTAAGCTCAAAGAAAATTAGTACCCAACAGGGAAAAAACCGTCAAAGTCAACACCCATACTTAATAAATTCATACCTCGTTGATTCCTTGGCGAATTTTCAATCTTTGGCTACCAATGAACCCGAAATAAATTCTGATTTATTGACAACATATAAACCTAAGAGAAACAGAATGTCACAAAAAGTTCTAAGCGTTGCAAAAATGTACACTTTGGCACACACTCCGGAAATGCGAAACATTTCCAGTGACCCTTGGTCACGTCCAGTTCTCAAGTAATACTAGGAAACTAGGACAGTTTTCCAGTAAAATGAAACCTGTTTTGTCAGAATTGATTCATTTTTCGTGATGTTTTGGCCATTTAAAATTGACAGAATTTTGCCTGCTTCAATTATTTCTCTTATTATACAACCTTCAAAATGAACTTCGGCTTGAAACTACTCCGTAGAAAGCACTCCCGGCGTAAAACCCGAAGACTTTCCAAAACAAACTGTTTAACTCGTCCGGTTGTTTGAATTTTCATTCGCAGTATCGTAAGATTTGTCATTCAAGGCCTTAACACAATGGATACGTTGCGGCTGCGTTTGCGGTAATTTGACAGTTAGCCCATACATTTACTGTCACATTGACGTCTACGTAACGCAAACGTATCCATTCTGTTTGGGCCATCACTGTCTCTGTTTTTAACAAATTTATATAGCGAAATTGCATTTGTCGAATAACGTTTGCGGTAAAAAAATGGACAAAAATTGCCGATTTTTCATGGGTTTACCTTCAATCGCACTGACGAAACTACTCATGCATCATCAATCATTGTAACCCATGAGTTAGCAAAAAAAAATTGACAGCTCTATCAGTCAAACTCTAACTGTGATGACGAAAAAAAGTGAAGCTAGTCCGTTCAGAAGTGTGCGCGTTCAAAGAACGGTACCCCGCCGCGTCAAAAACGGACATCGTGCGGCACTTTGTGGACGCCGGGTATGCCGGTTCTGGCATCTACAACATCTTGACTCTATTGGACGACGATCAGAGCATGGAAAGAAAACCCGGTTCCGGACGGTCAACGACCCTGAGCGAAAAGAAGTTTCAAAGGATGCTGAAGAGGAAGACCGAGGGAAAAGTGGCTAAATCGCTGCGTGCACTTGGCCGAGAGGTTAATGCATTCTCTAAAACAGTGAAAAAGTATCTGGAGAACATGGACATACATACAAGAAGCGGCAGCCCCGTCCACTGGTCTCGGAGCTGCAGGCAATGATGCAGCGACAGCGGTTGAATAAGATGGTCAAGTCTATTTTCCAGGCGAATCGCGACGTGGCAGTGGTATTGGACGACTAGAACTATCTTACCCTGGATGGCAATGACTAGCAGGGCTCTTCGTATTTTACCTCCCCCACGAAGGAACTGAGCACCGAGGTAAAGTTTATTTCACAGACCAAGTTCCCCAAGAAGGTGCGGCTGTGGTTGACAATCAGCGAGAAAGGGATGTCAAAGTTGCTTTTCTTTCGTTCCGGGCTGGCCGTAAACGGGGAAATTTATAGTACGAAGTGCCTGACAGAAGTTGCGTCGTTCATCAAGAGATACCATAAGCGCGAAGACACGGTGTTCTGGCTAGATTTGACGTCGGCCAACTACTCGAAGCGATCGTTGGAAGAGATGGAGCGGCTGAATATCGATGTGGTACCGAAGTCGGCGAATTCGCCCAATGTCCCCCAGCTGCTTCCCATCGAGAATTTCTGGGCAAACTTGAAGCGCAAGATCTATTCCAACAATTTTGTCGCGAAAACGGAGGAGGAATTAATAAAAAACGAAGAAAGAGCTTAAAAACATGGCTACACGCATGTTTTCGTCCGCCATGGCGAATGTTCCGGTTAACTGCCGGAAGGCTGCACGCAAGAGCGTAATATTTTTTTGCGAGAAAGCTAACATGATAATCTTCCATGGGAAATTTATCCAACTCAATTATCTGTCATATTTTTTTTCTCATCACCATCTGAAATAGCTTTTTTCTCACCATCTGGAAAAAAAAAATTTACCCCAAAAAATAAGCTGTCAAATTATCGATACTTATCGATAATATCGATAGAAGCCCCGGAATTATCGATTGTTATCGATGTCCGTTTTGGGCGATATTTCCCATCACTAATTATATTAACTAGCCAACAGAGCAGAGATGCCAGATGTTTTTGAAAAATGTCTGCAACTGCTCGAAAAACAAAAAAAAATCAGCTTGAAATCCAGGCCTATGAAAAGACGCCATTTTTCTATGACCGAAAAATAACAAGCAAAATATTGGAACCACAGTGGGTTCGAAATGGAAATGGAGCCACAAAAAAAGTCACATACAACCCAGTGCAATAGCATAGGCGCGTCTAAGGCCTGTTGAAATCTGAAAAAAATCCATCAGTGATTCGAAAAAAATTTACTCACACAGGCAAAAGTCTGCCAAAATCCAGACCCACACACTCCTTCAATTTTACCCTAAACTGAGTAACATCTACTCTGTTTTATATTTCTATGCTAAACGTCAAAAACTGAGAAACACTGATTGTTTGAGATGAGTAATATTCACTCAGATTCTCTCCAGAGCCGTATTTACCCATTTTTGTGTAATATGAGCGAATGTCAAAAATTTTCTAGTAGTAAAAGTAGTATATATTCTGATGCTAATATTCGACGTTTTATCAGTTATTTTTACAGTGTTACTCAATGTTGTAAATTGGTTCGAGCCCGAACCACTGACGGCGTCGAAGATTTTAAAATGTACCAGGCATCTCTCGAGAAAGAGCAACCCGGCTTGTATTGGAAGGCCTTTCGAAACAGGTAGATTGTTCGTTGTCGTTACCAGGTAGATTTCCTTCAATGTACCAGATTGGAATCAATGTTTGGAATCAAAATGCTAACAGATTTGCACATGATTACGGACTTCATGTCAAGTACCTTATATAAAAGATTAAACAACTCGCTGCTGTTTTAAAAGAAGCCGCCAAGTCAGAAGATGTTGAACTTGTTTGGACTATGTTGATTGGACTACTTTTTATCATTTATGAATAAACAATTGATGATTTGCGTTTAATTGATGGTTTTTCATTTCAAATGATATCTGAAATAATTCATTTAAAAATATTTAAATTACAAAAGTGGGTAATTTTCACTCGTTACGTTGATTTGTGATAAATAGCAACAGAGTAAAACTTGCTCAGTTTCTGACAGATAGACATGTTACCCAGAAGTGAGTAATAGCACAAATACTCTATTTAGAGTACGTCCACTTTAAATGAAACAGTGATATTTAACTCAGTTTAGAGATAAATTAAATGAGCGTGTATTGGTAATATGATGACGGCCAGGTGGCGAAAGGTGAAGCACTTTATTGCGATATCCTTGTATGGTCCTGCCATCTGATTTTCAATATCCTTGTACGGTGCGGCCATCTAATTTTCAATATCCTCATATGGTGCTGCCATCGTGTTTTTGTTTTCATCTGGCGGATTTTACACGATAAATTGGTTTTGCTAATAACCATAGTTTTATGCGAATTTAAGTCATCAGATGGCAGCGCTAACCGTTGTAAAGGTGTCGTGGGCAAAATGTAAAAAAACTGGGAGTCAGGAATCTTGTTCTAGTCATCTTTGATGTAGGGTTATCCGGAACGTGTCAGAACATGTTTGAACGTGACCATTTATGTCCCGCACAAAATCCATAAAACTTTCGAAACGAAACAAACGTTCTTGGCGCTTCGCATTTCTACATACCACTTGCAGCAACAGTTGAAGTATTGTTCGCATGAACGGAGCTTATCTGACTGTTTCGCGAGCACCGACAGCCTTTTGACGTATAATCGAGCCAGAGAGCCAGAGAAATACGGCTTCAAGCAGAATGTATGGGAATGACGTTCGTGACAGGGATGTGCAAAAATCTGCACACATTTTGAGAAAGTCTGTGTAGATATTCACGTTGACGGTGTTGCTGATATTTGTTTGGTTTTTGCGTCCGAAAAAGAAGGAAGGAAATATTTTTGCTTTTGTCATCACGCACATTTTGACAATTACATATGAGAGTTCACATAAGTGCGAACAGTAGGGTTACCATTTGGTCGGAGCTAAAAATCAGGACAACTTTTTTCCAGCAAAAATTTGACCTATACACCTAAAATAAAACACCGAATTTTTATTTTTACCGGAATCTCAACAGCTGAACGTTCGGTGAAATCTTCGGTGTTTCCGAAAATTACCGAACAGTTTGTGAAACCACCAACCGAGTGGTCGGTAATTTTCGCAGCTTTTGTGTAATGTTCCAAACCGAGCAGCCAGTAAAATTTACCGAAAGAAACTTTAAAAATGAACAAAAATACCGAACACACCTGTAAAAAATACCGGTGGCAGAAAAGTCGGTTATAAGTGAGCCTGCCGGTAGCGTCTAAAATCAAACTAAATCAACCAGATCACTTACGAAAAATGTTAGCGACTCGTACATCCATTAACACTTTTATAAATATTATAAATTATAAATATCCTATGTTTACACACAACAAGAACTAAAACAAATCAGCAGCACCAGTAGAAAATATTCGCGTCTTGCACGGTTGCACGTATGAGAAAAATGGCCACCACATTCGCAATTTCGCATTTTTACAGGTTGTTCGGTAGAAAGTTATACAAATTTCGGTGAATGTAAAATTAAGCAAATATTTCGGTAACGGTTAACAGAATTTTGGTAAAATTTACAGATCTTACAGAACAGTCGTTAATTTGATGCTTTTTTTGCAGGAATACCGGTATTATTACACTTTACCGATGGATTATTGTAAAAAAAATTACCGAACGACTTTTTTTGGATTAAGTGTGTAAGCTAATTTTATTTTCTTAGTTATCATTAAATATATAAATAATAAAAATAAAACACGTAATTTGAGATTTGCACTTCAAAATACGCCAAAAGACTAAGATTTAACGTAATTCTCGAACGATTCAAATCTTCTGATTCATTAGGCGTTAGTAGATACCTAAAAATGCAACACTAGTAAACTGTTTGAAATAAACTTAACAATTGTCAAATACTACAAGCACAGACTAACAGACATAACACTTAGAACAAATTTTCAATAAAATCATCGTTCGGTTGATTCTAGTACTTTACGTTAGTAACACTAGCACCATCTGCTGTCGTGTTCGCGCTGCATCGTGTATTTCGACATCAGTGCCAGCCTTACTGCATGTGTCAAATGGAGAACCACAAAATATGTATGAGACTGCATGATAGCGCCCCAGACGGCATTATCGCGTGATGACTGTTATTTGATTGCAAATTTGAAATGATCGTTTTTTGTGGCGATGGAGCTAAGTTCCAGTGTTACGTCTGTTAGTCTGTGCTACAAGGTATACAGCCCTAGGGTTTTATGAAATGGTGACGTGCGACTAAACACTGTAATTAGGGTATTTTTTGTTACAAAATATACAGAGTCTGCAGACAGAATCAAAGTGTTTGCTCAGTGACTGTACGTGTCTTTATTTTCAGCCTCCCCTGGAGAACAATTTTGAAATATATTCAACAACACATCAATGGACAACGTAATTCTAATTCCCTAACAAAAAAAAATATTCAACAACACGCGAAAGAATATCGTTTATATCCGACGATATTATGCCTGTAGTATTTTTTGTGCAAACATGTATTTGACAAGGCACAAGCACAGACTAACAGACGTAACACTGGAACCCAGCTCCATCGCCACAAAAAACGTTCATTTCAAATTTTCAATCGAATAGCAGTCGTCGCGCGAAAACGTCGTCTGGGGCGCTGCCGTACAATGTCATACATATTTTGTAGTTACCCATTTGACACATACAGTAACGCTGGCGCTGATGTCAAAATACGAGACGCAGCGCGAACACGACAGCAGATGGTGCTAGCACAGACTAACTGACGTAACACTGGAACCCAGCTCCATCGCCACAAAAAACGTTCATTTCAAATTTTCAATCGAATAGCAGTCGTCGCGCGAAAACGTCGTCTGGGGCGCTGTCATACAATGTCATACATATTTTGTAGTTACCCATTTGACACATACAGTAACGCTGGCGCTGATGTCGAAATACGAGACGCAGCGCGAACACGACAGCAGATGGTGCTAGTGTTACTAACGTGAAGTACTGCAATCATCCAAACGATGATTTTATTGAAAATTTGTTCGAAGTGTTATGTCTGTTAGTCTGTGGCACAAGCATATCGTGTTTGTTGAAGAAGCACCAAGAATTTCTCGTAATGCGCCAAAGTTAGAATTAACTCTATATCCTCGAAAACCAAATCAAATTTACAAAATTAACAAAATTATTAACAAGTTCCAGCAAAAATCGTAGCAATCCACAATTATATTTTTGTTTCTTGCTTGACAATTTTTTTCATTTGCCTACAACTACTTTCGCTGTGTTCTTTATTCTTTATTCTTTATTTGTAAAAAAATTCATCTGACAAAAATAGTCTTAATGAATGTGCACTTGTCAATTCAACTTTAAAACTACGACGAACTCTCACTGCGAAATTGTGTGATGGTGTGCCAAAATCAAAAAGGTCTTCTACTTTGGAGAATGATCGAATACTGCAAGCTAACGGGTCGTTAAATCCGAAATTAGTACGGTGAAAGCTAGGTTGTAGTAGTCCAGTAGAGCGAAGAAGACGCTGTGAAGCCCGGAAATTCAATTTGGAAAGGATATTTAGTGAATCGATTTCAGAGTTCAGAACTTTAGCTACGAACACCGCTTGTTGAACTTCTCTGCGCCGTTGCAATGTGTCAATCCCAAGAAGACGACAACGGTCAGGATATGGAGGTAGGTTAATCGGGTCACGCCACGGAAGATTTCTTAACGCAACTCGCACGAATCTTTTCTGCACTCGCTCAAGTCGCAAATTCCAGACTAGTTGTTGAGGACACCAAACCAAGCTAGCATTTTCTAAGAGTGGCCGAACGAGAGCACAATACAACGCCTTCATGCAATGGGGGTCCTTGAAGTCGCGAGCAATTTTCGAAACGAAACCAAGTTGTCTCGTGGCTTTGGCGATTATATTAGTACGATGCAGATTGAACGTAAGCTTCGTATCCATTACAACTCCAAGGTCACTAACGTGGTCAACTCTTGTTAGGTTTTGATTATCGATTTGATAGTTGAATAATATTGGATTCACTTTGCGATGAAAGGTCATTACTTGACATTTACTAATGCTGACCGTCAGCAAGTTTTTGCGGCACCAATAAACAAACTTGTCCAAAAGCCCTTGTAGCCGCCAACAGTCGTCGATGGAGCGTATTATCAAATACAGCCTAAGATCGTCTGCGTACACTAGTTTACAACCAACATCTCAGCAAGGAAACGTCATTGAAGAACAGCGTAAACAGCAACGGCCCTAAGTTGCTACCTTGTGGGACGCCGGGGGTATTTGAGAACTGTGACGAACAGCAGGAATTAATGTGCACTCGTAGAACTCTGTCACATAAGTATGAACTAAGCCAACCAACATACCTCTGCGATGCACCAAGCCGTGAGATTTTTTTTAATAATATTTTATGATCAATCCGATCAAACGCTGCTTTCAAATCTGTATAGATTACGTCGGTTTGAGCTTTTTGTTCCATGTGCGATATACAAGTCGAAGTGAAGTCAAGCAAATTCGTACTTACTGAGCGGCCAGGCATAAAACCGTGTTGGTCACTAGAGATATAACTCCTTGTACGTAAGAGCATAAACGTACTCACGATTATTTCGAACAGTTTTGATGCAGCAGAAAGACTAGTAATGCCACGGTAGTGCCTAACGTTTCGACGATCCCCGCTTTTAAATATCGGGAACATGTATGAATGTTTCCAAACTGTGGGAAACTTTCCTTGCTCAAAAGATTTGTTGTAAATATGACGTACAGGTTCGGCTAAAGCGTTTACACAACGGCTTATTATAACTGCCGGGATTCCGTCGGGTCCAGCAGAGTACGAATGTTTCAATTTTTTTGCAGCAGCTTTTATCATGTCTGCAGAGATGTGGAATAAATCCAGGTCAACCAAATCGACAGGAACAGACTCAGCAGCAGCCTCAGCGTCGAGATCGGATGCGGTATTATCAGCAAACACAGAGGCAAAAAACTGTGCAAACATTTCACACGTGTCAGGATCAGATTTAGATTCTTGATCATCGAGGCATACATTTGTGGGAATTGTAGCACATTTTCGTTTAGACTTAACGAAATTCCAAAAGTTTCTGGGATTTCTTCGAAGGTCTGTCTGAACTCGCAAGACGTAAGATTTGTACAAGCCAGCATTCAACCGACGATAATCATCACTCGATCGCTTAAAAAAACACTTAGCATCGACTGTTTTAGTACGACGATATTTGTGTCGCCATCGATTGCGTACACGTTTTAATTCTCGCAGACGCGAAGTGGCCCATGGTGGAAAAACTGGCGCTTTTACTAATGGTAGATTCGATTCGAGCCACTGAAGTAAAACATCATTAAACAGCGCCACCATTTGATCAACATCAGGTTGTAGGGATAGAGTTTCCCAGTTGATACTTTCCAAATATATATTCAGCGCTGCGAAATCAATTTTACGGTAGTTAAGCCTTGTTTCAGTCACTCTAGAGCGCTGTGTTGAGTTACTGGAACTTCGTTCTATTGGCACGGATATGTTTGAAGCTGGGTGATGAGGATCGAGTGGTAATACTAAAGGCGCGACGCACACATCGGCCGCACAACATCGATCTTCAGAGCAAAAAACTAAATCGAGCACACGTCCAAGATGGTTTGTTTCTCGGTTAACTTGCCGGAGATTTAAGAACTCGATACCATCGACCAACGCCGCACCGGCAGCAGAAAGTACGTATGAGCTGGTGTGCTGACCGTTATTGTTCCACACAATGCGTGGCTGGTTGTAGTCGCCACAGACCAAAACAATTTCGTCGTCAGAAGTGCTTTTGCCACACAGCTCCGCGATCGAGGCAATATGTGCATCAACCGTACCAATCAACTGACTTTTATCAGGCGGAATGTAAATACCACAGATTAGCAGTTTTGCTCCACGCACAGTCGCTCTAACGCAAATTTGTTCCAGACAGTGGCCGTTCGCGGTTTCGACGATAAAGCTCCTGTGTTCTCGCGCAACAGCAATCAGTACGCCTCCAGAGGATATTTTATCACTATTGCGAGCACTACGATCGCAGCGAAATACGTCGAATGTCGATCCGAAAAGTTGCAACGAGTTAATACGCTCGTCAAGTCCAGTCTCTGTAAAAATTATAACGTCATAGCAGCATTCACGCGTTGTCAAGAAAACATCGTCGATTTTTGTCCGCAATCCTCTGGTATTCTGATAATAGAGTGAAATCTCGTCTGCGTCAGTTCGGTCACGCTGCAACATACAGTTATTTAGCAAAGGAGAAACTATATTAGTGGGAGACAAAAGATACTCGCCTCTGGTGGAAACCCGTAGGTTTCCACCTTCCACTAAACAGCACGTTTTGTTTGATTCGGTTATGGTCTCTCCGAAAGTGCAGGCACAGCCGGGCGATCGAAGTTTTTTGGTCGTTCGACAAATTCCCTGAAGAGCAATCCTGCGGGCCATGTTGACGGATCTAGAGCTCGGACTTTCATATCAGGATCCAAACCAACTTTGAATGAAACGAAAGACAAGCTGGCAGCATCTTTGCCTCTAGGTACAAGTCGAACCACATCGACTGGAGCAGTAACGTTCAAACAGCGTGAAATAATTTTCTGCACGTCGCTGTCCGAGAGGAGCGGATTTAGACGTGAAAGATACAGCCAGAATTTGTTAGCCACAGGGACAATGGATGGAACCGAAAGATCACTTAAATCAATATCATTTGTCCCACATTCAGATGGATTTGGTATGATAGCTTTATCATCCACGCCTCGGCGGCGCTTTGTAGCTCGTTTAGTCCAAACTGGCGTATTCGGTGTTGGTGCTGGCCAATCGAGTTGGATTTGGCCACTCGATAGTTTTTCAATTTTTTTGCCAAGCTCCTCCACAACGTCAGATAGCTGTTGAACTTTTCCAGTTAGATCTGTAGTATCATACAGTTTTGGTGGCGTTTGCTGGGTATCTTCAATGTACGACCGAATGCAGCGGCCGTTCATTTCGTCTCTGCAGATTGAGCACAACAGCAAAAGCTTGCCTTGTGCAAAAGATTCCCTCAATCCGCGCGAGTTTATACCACAGCAGGTCTGGTTAATGTGCAGATATGCCTCGCAGAAACCACAACGGAGCGGCTCAATATCGTTGATTTCTTTTTTTGCATTCACCGCAGTGTTTTTTTCCATTTTGCTGCACACGGGTGACAGACACACAGCGCAAAACTTAACGAAGAGCGTTGTTGATGCTTGATCAGTTGAGACAACGTAGTGTAGATCGAAACAAACGCTATATTGAAGTTGAACTTTGTTAACTGCAAAGTAAACGACTGAATTGATAGCACTTCACACTGCTCTAATATAAAGTTTTTTGGGCAACACGATTTGCGTATTCTCGGTATAAAATAAACGGTTTTTCTATGAAAAATTTCGATAATTAGCTAGCGACAATAAACACAAGGTGTACTGGTCATAACTTAACGAAATGGGTGTTACGAAGACAGCAAATATACGTTTATTATGGTAAAGCTTAGAATAATACTATATCATCTAACAATTTTGAAATGTTAAAAGAGTTGTTCAGACTACGCCGGATATCACCTGATATCGCAAGATGATATCCGATATCACCTCAGGTGTTCACATTTTAGTTAGATGATATGGTTTGACATTTGCTTTGGTGAATGAAAAAAATCACAAGAAGGTTGTATGCAAAGCCACGACCGCAAGGTTGAAGTAGAATACTTTTACAAGAAAGATAACCTGGCTGCTTGCGTGTCAGTCATTTTTTCTAGTAAATAAACGTTGACCGTTCATTGGCAGTATTGTAATTTCTTTTTGTCTGATATTTTGAATGAAGTTCATTGGATATTTTTAAATTTTGTGCAAATGAGAAGTTGAAGTGCTGCCGAATTGTAATATGCACATTTAATACGACATCATTAAACGGGAACGGAACAAAGGCTACGGTTATGCAGAACGCGAATGCCGGCGCGATGCGACTCGCCTTACCGTGGTGAAATGTACAGCTCTTTTTAAGGCGAAGAAGAGCTATACATTTCAACAGATTTCGTCTTGCCGAATCGCATCGCGCCGTTATTTGCGTTCTGCATGACCGTAGCCAAACACTAAGCGACGCAAACACGTAATAATAGTCAGAGTATGCATGTAGATGAAGATAATTAACTTTGGATTATAGCGCAAAACGAGAAAATAATATTGTTCTTCAAATATCAGTTGTTCAATTTAATATCCGATGAAATGTTTGTTTATTATCTGATGAAGCTCTTATATAGGCCAAATGATGCATTCCCAATTTACTAGGTCCATAACTCTGCCGACCGTGCTTGGGAAAGCGCGGTATAACGACCAATCAGAGGTCGAATTTTGTGTTTTGACAAGGCTTAAGAGTTTTCAATAGTACAATAGTTCGAATGATAAAATTGCAATTTCATGCATTTGGTAGGAATCTTAGAAGATTTTCTAATCGATTGCTGCAAAAACGGAGGAGATCCATCGAAAACTAACCGATTTATTAGCATTTGAAATTTTTCTCACTTTTTTCAGTTTTAGATTTTCATTTTACATCCCTATGTAGCCGAACTTCCTGAGAGAAGTATTCTAATTCAAAATTGAATCTTCATTAATTCATTTTTTGTCCTTATAAGGACAATTGTTCAATTTATCATAGGATGTAGTGTTTATCTTACTTCTCTGTGTTACCTTGATAGTGAGGACTAAGGCGCACGGTCAACACAATGAGAAAGGTGTTTTCACATTGAAAACTAGACACGGCTTTACTGGAGGAAGTGTTGGCAAATGCATCTACCGCTAATACCACCGCTATCATACGAAAGCGCGTCGTTTCATGTGGGGAATATCAAAAACGAAAAATGACGCGCGTCTAAGCATAACCCGAACTGTTTTGCCGTGCTGCTCCCATTTACCTTTACATCGGCCTCAGGGAAGTACCGGCTGCATCTGCATCTACCGCTGAGGCTGTCACTATACTGCTATTGGTACCAAAAGCTATTAACTCTTCAAATAAGTGTGTTATTTGTTCTCAAAAGAACAATTGTTCAATTCAAAATCGGATTTACGCAATCGCATCTCTGTAATATTACCGACAATAATATTCTTCTGAACAAACTGATACAACTTTCCCATTAGGCCTCTGCCATAATAGACGCGAAAAGCGACGCGAACCGATTCGCTCAGCTGTAGGTTAATGTACAGCCATCAGTAGAGCTAATCGGTTCGCGCCGCTTTTCGCGTCTACTATGGCAGAGGCCTTAGAGAAAGTTGCTGGCTGATGTATTCACTTCATGCAAGCCTGCTGCTGATGCTTCCCGCTACCACACTGAAACAGCATTTTAGTGAAGGGAGTGTCGTTGCATCAGCTGATCCTTCTACTATCGATGCTGATATACCCGCTGCAACAGCTACGCTATGCATAGCCATGCCACAGTTGTGGCCGCTATACGCTGGCCCAACTGCTGAGCACCTGCAACGCTATCCGTAGCCATGCCACAGTTGTGGCCGCCATTGGTATCCGCTGTACCTGCATCTGCTGGCCCTGCTGCTATCGATGGTGAGATCCGCTAAAACTGCTACGCTTATTCGCAGCCATGCCACAGTTGTGGCCGCTATCCGCTATCGATGGTACCCACTGCTCGCTCCCGCTGCTGCTAATGGAGGACTGCTGTCGTCGCTGTTCAGAACTACTATGAGCGGCTTCGACTAAAACAGGCTCTTATATAGGGATGAAAATAGGAATGAATTAGTTTACGTACGTGGTGGAATGATAAAACTTGAAAAATATGCGTGACTTCATTCTGGTTCAGAGCGATCATTTGATAAGCTCCACCTCTTTTTTCAGTTTCTAAAGTTTTTCCTCAGTTTCGTAGCACGGATGCACAAAAATGATTTCTTGTGAACATTTTGTCGAGCCGGACCGATAGCACTCTCATTGAAGCAACAAAATAACATGTTTTGTTTCGTGTTGTGCAGCTTGGTTGAAGAAAATGTTCCCGTCCCCATGTCGCATGTAAGCAGATTATTGCGTTCAGTAGACAGTAGATAGTGTATCCAGCGAATAAACACCGATGGTGCTCTCACACACGCAACGGTTTTAACCCGTATCTTATTGCGGTTTGTAACATCGAGCGATTTTGTTTGCTCGCTGTTGCGTGTTGCATCATGTTGCAACTTGGCAGCTAGGAGACGACGAAATTCTGTTTACGTTGATTGATTGAATCGACTTCATATTAGCTCTGCATAGTCGAACTAACTGCTTTTGTGAATGCGTACTAACAGGGCAGTTTATTATTCAATGTCGGTTATGCTGATCGCAGCGTTTGCGCTGCCCCTACAGTGGGGGGTTTACTAAATAAAGTGAAAATTAGACAACTACAACAGAATTTGATTGCATCCCGCACAAAATGTCTGCTTGTGTTAATGCCAGAAAATTATTAACCTTCAATTATTTTTTTATTTGCCTTGAAAAAAGCATGTTGCGGTTCAAAATCGGTTGCTAATTACAACCTTTGAGCTGCCCTAACATTGGGGGAATTAAGATACACGGACAACATGCACTGTGGAAGCTATTACACATTCAGTACATAAGACGGGTGCGACAAATTTAAATTGCTAGGATGCAACACAGAATACTTGCTTGCGTTGACAAAAATTATTAACTTTCAATGACTTGTTCATTTGCCTTCAAAAAGGCATTTTGATTTCCAAAATTGGATTTCCTGATGGCAATCTTCATGCTGCCCCAACACGGGGGGAATAATGGCTGTCTGGCGACACACGCTGAGAAAAACCGCGCTGCTCCTGAGACGTGGTGACCAACCACAGAGCTAGTGCTGCTGCTAAGGAAGGACGACTGCTGTTGTCGCTGTCTAGAACTATTATGAGCGGCTCCGACTGAAACAGGCTCTTATATAGGCCAAATAGCATGTTTTCAATTGCAAGGTATATGATCCTGTCGACCGTGCTTGGGAAGCAAGCATATAACGACTAATCAGAGGTCGAATTTTTCGTTTTGACAAGGCTTGACTATTTTCAATGGTACAATAGTGTGAATAATAAAATTACAATTATCTTATTTTGGGAAGAATCTTAGAAGATTTTCCAAACTATTGCTGCAAGAACGAAGGAAATCCATCGAATACTAACCGATTTATTAGCATTTGAAATTGGACATATTTTTCACTTTTTTCGGTTTTAGATTTTCATTTCACATCCCTATGTAGCCGAACTTCCTGAGAGAAGTATTCTACTTCAAAAGAAGTAAACAAATACATTTGTTGATTTCGAAAAGTTTTCGGAGGAGTTTTTTGTGTGAAAAGCTGTGAAAATGAATGTTAATCAAAGGAATCTGAAAATAATTCTCACTCGGCACGTTAATCGAATGAATCAGCTTTGTAAAATTGCGAACCGTCCTCTTTCGTATCTGCTTCTCTAATCCCCGATCAGAGCCGAACGTCCCCGCTTACACGTTCACCAAAACTCTCCCACTCCCAAGGTGGTTACTTTTTAGTTCGTACACCGTAATTAAAGAATAAGTAACATTAGGTGAACGAGAATTATCTTTTATAAGGGCGCAATACACTACAACCTCTCTTCTTGTTTAGAAAATGAATACATTTATTTGTACTCAACAAATTTGAATGTAATCTGATACTGTCATGTCATGGTATGTGTTGATAAATATTTGAATAAATCAATGAGGCATGTAATCACGGAATCTAACCGGTTGCTGTCTGATCCGCTTCATTACTATAGGTGAAGTAGTTGCTTTGTGCCCAGTAGTGTTTGGTTCTGTAACAGGGACTTCGGAACCATCGACATTCTCCAATAGTTCATCTGAATCGCTATTTCTGTCAGACTCCGGTTGCACACCAATTTTCTTCAAGTGTGCCGAACTACGTCTGTATTCTTTGCCTGTTCGTTTAGATTTGATCACTGTATCTGCGCCTTTTTTCTGACAAACGACAAATTCCTCATTCGCGAATTGTGCATCAAGCTTATTATATTTCCTCATTCTTTTTACTAAAACATTATCTCCTTCTATTATATGACTCTTCTTCGCCCCACGTCGCTTGTCTGCATACTCCTTACCTTTTTGTTTTACTACAGCATCTCTTTCCCACACTTCTACATCTTCCTGAAAAGTCGAAATAGTTGGTAGCTTGCTCTTAATGCGACGCCCGAACATTATTTCAGCAGGCGATTTCCCCGTTGTAGGATGCTTAGAAGAATGGTACGTCAGTAAAAAATTGTACAATTCCTCCCTCCAGTTCCGTCCGAGAGTTCATGTGCAATGCGAAGTCGTTTGAGAATCGAGCGATTTTGGCGCTCGACCTCTCCATTTGATTGAGACCAATAAGGTATCGTGTTTAGAAGCTTCACACCATGCGAATCGCAGAATTCTTTGAATTCGAGGCGGTCTGAGCTAAACTGCGGTGCATTGTCGGCGTTTAACAATGTTGGAATTCCATACCTGCTTAACGTGAAGTAAATGACTTGTATATTAGAATCTCAATGAAATCAATCAAATCAAATACCTGCTGAACATGACTGACAGCTCTCTAATGACGTCACCGGCAGTTGTTTTATCCATTTCGCATATCTCCATGAAACGACTATAGCAGTCGATCACAACTAATAGAGATTGTCCTTCAGGAAGGGGGCCAAGGAAATCCAATGCCACCGTATGCCACGGAAAACTGGGAAGCTGGCTTCTTTGCATCGGTTCTGGAGGCGCAGGAGCCGCCACCAACGTGCATCCTCTACAGTTTTTCACTAGATTCTGTAAAGTAAAGTATTTATTTATTCATTTATTTATTTGTTTACAAACATTGTAGTGTAAGGAAAAACCTTTTAATTTACTACAATTCGAAATGTTATAGTAGAATAACTTAAGTTTCTGATGGTAACGAATATTTCTTAGGTATTATTTTATTAACTTCTCCCATTATTGAACCATGCTGTACATTCACGACGGAATCCATTTAAGAACCGAATATTTTTGAGCTCAGAAGGTAGCAGATTCCAAAAAACAATGCCCTGCACAAACAGAGTATTTTTATAATGTGATGTTCGAAATATAGGAACTAAAAAGTTTATGGTACGACTGCTTTGTAAGGAATGAATTTTTTCTCTTAAGTATGGAGGTGATAAAGTGTTTATAATTTTAAATAACATTAAACATGATCGTAACTTAAAAAAGTCATGAAATCTACAACCAATTAATTCCTGTTGGAGATGAGATACTCTAGAGAACCTCGACAATCCAAAACAAAGCGAACACAACAATTTAGTGCAATACGCAACCTTTCCAACGCTGAAGCTGAAGCATTTAATAGAAAAACATCACCATACAAAAAGGCAAGATAAGAGCTTTAAATAGCTTCAGTTTTATAGCAGTTGACAGAGTACTTGAGGACAGTTTTAGAACCCTAAGTCCATTATTAATTTTGGCACACTGACTACTTATATGACTCTCCCAATTAAAATCATTTTGCACCATGAAGCCAAGAATAGACACTTTAGGAAGATATTCTATGACATCGTTACCTAAGATAATTGCAGGAAGATTGCTAATATTACGATTTCGGGAGATTAGCATGACCTTAGTTTTTGAAGGATTCAAAAATATAATTGTGGAGAGATTCTCCACGATTTTCCTGCGAATCGATTTTAGGCCACCACACATTGGACCTCAAATGGTTTTTCATCATTGTAATCCCCGGGTGCCCTTCGTAAGCCGTTTGCAGCACTCTATTCCTTAAGTCTTCTGGTATCACGATGCGATCGCCTCGGAGAAGAACTCCCTGTAGCTCGCACAACTCATTAACTAAAACTCGATAAGCTACTGGAAGGTTGTGGATTTCGCCGCTAGCCAAAAGGTTTAAAATTTCCTGAATTTCCGGATCATCTCTCGACGCTTTCTCGATCTCTTTCCACTGTAGAGCAGACGAGCTTATGGCGTGAGTAGCAACTTCTTGAACTAAGATTTCTTCTGCCGTGTCGAAAGGTGTGGGTTTTAACACAGGCAAGCGTGACAAACAATCAGCTATATTATCTTTGCCTGACATGAAAACAACCTTGTAATCAAAGGCCTGCAACCGCAACACCCATCGTTCGATGCGAGTGCACGGTCTGGATCGCGCCGAGAAAAGGAAGCTTAATGCCTTACAGTCGGTAAAAATGTCAAAAGATCTTCCCAATAAATAGTAATGGAAACGCTCGACCGCCCATACCAATGCCAGCGCCTCCTTCTCTGCCTGGCAGTAACGGCGCTCTGTCTCTGACAGTGATTTGGATGCAAAACTGATGATTCTATGCTGATTATTGCTATCGAATTGTATCAAGATTGCACCAAGTCCACATGGGCTGGCATCGCGATAACTGCCGCGCGGTCTTCCACTTTATAGAAACCAAGACATTTGACGTTTGCCATAGCCTCCTTTATGGTTTGAAATGATTTGGATTGTTCCTCAGTCCATTCAAACCTAACGTCTCTATGCAGAAGTTTACGCAGAGGTTCATCGATCGAGGACAGCATCGGGATGAACTTGTTCATATAATTCGCGAGCCCAAGGAAGCTACGAACTTCCGCCACGTTTCGAGGTTCCCTAAATGATAGTATAGCACTTATCTTCACTCTGGAAGGTGGGATTCCATCTTGGGAAATTCTCTGCCCCAAATGTCGAGTTCACCTACCCTCAGTTGGCATTTCTCCCAGTTAAGCTCTACTCTCCTATCATTCAATCGGGATATAACCTTATTTAGACGTTCATCATGCTGTTTCAAATCTTCCCCCACGACGATCGCATCGTCAAGGTACCAATAAGTTCCATCGCAGCCGCTGAGAATTTCGTCCATGGACTTCTGAAATAACTCAGGTGCCGTCACCAGACCGAACGGCAAACGCTCGAAGCGGTAAAGTCCTCGCGCCGTGATGAAAGTAGTTGCATCCCGAGATTCCTCATCTAGTTCGACTTGAAGGAATGCCTCCTTGATGTCGAGTTTGCTCCACAAACGTCCTCTTCCAAGTTTCGCAAAGTAATCTTCGATGACAGGCATGGGGTGATGATCACGCATAACAGACTCGTTTACTCGACGCAAATCGAGACATAAACGGGGCTCTCCATTAGCCTTACCCAGTATCACTAATGGTGATACCCATGACGTAGGGCCTGTTTCTATTTCAATTATATCACGTCGTAACATCTCATCTAGTTTTCTTCCAACGGCTTCTTCAAGTGGTATCGGAATTCTTCGCATTGGTTGAAAAACTGGCACAGCCTGAGGATCGATACGAATGTGTGCTTTGATACCCTTGATTTTGGTGAAAGGCTGTATCTTTATGCTATCGATGTTCGTGCCAACTTTGAGTACTCCCAACCTTTTTGCGGTATCATCGCCTAATAGACATCGCTGGCCTCCCGCCACAACGAAGAGTTCTGCTTGAACGGTATTTCTGCCAGCAACTATGTCTGCCACGGATGATCCTCGAATTGTCAGCGCATTCTGGCTGCCATAAGCACGAAGAATCCGAGAGCTGCCTTTTTTAGACGATACTATTGTTATTCTTTGGCTCTTCAATGCCTCCCAAGCTTCCTCGGTAACAAGATTGGCATCCGCCCCAGAGTCGATAAGCATTTCAACACGGACTCCACCGACCATGCAAACGATTACGTTTGATTCATTGCCTGAATAGAAGGCATAGTAAACTTTTGTTTCTCTCTCGTCTTCGGGTGCAGATGTCGTGTCTTCCGATCGTTAAACCTCATCTATCACTTGAACGCGTTTGTCTGGTTCACGACCCATCGAATGTCGTCTCGTCTTGCGACATAGCATCGCGAAATGGCCGTAGCTTTTACAATTTCTACATTGCTTTCCACGAGCAGGACATGCAGCTGAAATAGCAATGTGTCCTGGCCGACCACAATTATAGCACGACTTCTCAGATGATCTTACATATTGCGATACGGGTTGTCCTTTCTTATGCTTTACCTGCTCTACTTTGAAAACTTTTCCCGGAGGCTGAGAGGGAGACATGTCCTCGACTTGTTTATCTACACTTTCTTGCGCGATGCCCAACGCTTCAATTTCCGGAAAACTTAACTCTTTCATCAAAACTATTCTGCGTACTTCGTTTGAAGAGCATCCCTCAACAACGGCGTCCGTAAGATAAATCTCGCATAGTATTTGGCTGATTTCCCAGCCATACTTCTCAAAACCGCACTCTGAGACCTGTTGCTTCAGCCGAATGATAAAGTCGGCGAAACGTTCCCCCGACTTTTGTTTGATCGACCGAAGCTTGCGGCGCTCCGACGTACTTTGGTGACGCGGCTCGAAAAATTCATCTAATCTTTCAACCGCCAGATCGTACCACTTTGGTTGCAGCGTCACCAGCGGAACGTGATCATGACCTTTCAAATTTTTAAAAATCAACTGCAGCGCCGGGCCACCGAAATGCAAAAGTTTTGCCCGCATGGCATGCTGGTCGGTTATATCGTAAGCCGCAAAATAGCACTCTAGTGATTCCTTCCACGATTTTCATTCTCGTCCCAGTTTACTCGCTTCGATTTGGTCACATCGGAAAGGCTGAATCGGTCGTGAGTCTTGCATCTGCAAATAAAAGTGTGATACAAGTTGATTGTTTCACTCTACACACGTAGGCCAAATCGTAGATACAACAACACGCACACCAAATTACATTCTATTCAGGTGAATTCTACCAATTCACGCTAGCAGGAGAATTCTGCAAATTCTCGCAATTCGTTTTCAAAACGCTCACTTTATACTCAGGGAGATTCTTCTAAACTCCGCCATTATTGAAATTATTAACTGGAGAATTCTGCTAATTCTCGCAAACCTTCCCGGAAATTCAATTATCTCCGCTACTACTCACTGGAGAAACCTATCGATTCTCGCTAAAATACCCGCGCCATTTTCATAGGATATTTTTTTTTCTTCATAATTTGCAATGTGTGCCAAATTGTCGGCGTCGTTCTATTAGAAAACTGAGCTCTGACGACCCGAAAATCGCACTTTGATGTATTTCCCATCTTTTCAACAACACTTTCTGCCATTACTTTTGAAGGAGAAAGAACTGTGTCTTTGATATTTTCGATTAATTACCTTTTCTGCTATATCCTCGTCGCCAGATTGTAAAATTGCGAACCGTCCTCTTTCGTGTCTGCTTCTCTAATCCCCGATCAGAGCCGAACGTCCCCGCTTACACGTTCACCAAAACTCTCCCACTCCCAAGGTGGTTACTTTTTAGTTCGTACACCGTAATTAAAGAATAAGTAATATTAGGTGAACGGGAATTATCTTTCATAAGGGCGCAATACACTACAAGCTTCAATGTTTGTTCAGGATCAATTCGTTGCGTGAGGCGTTTTATAAACGGAAACGACAGCAGCATTTACTGAAAATTGTAAAACTACAGAAGCAAGCTGTTGTCTTATCGCAAGAGTTGATGCAGAATGTTCGTGGGACACGGTCAATATGGAAAAAGGTATTCAGGTTTGAAATAATGCGATCGTATATTTCATTCTATTGGCTTTTAAGAATCGAACGAGTCGCTTTTTTGAAGAGGATGCCCAAAATAACGGAGAGGTTTTCTTCAAAGAGATTTTTCGAATGACGCACGCCAGCTTCGAAGTGCTTTGTGCTAAAATGCAACGGTTGAATCGGCAAGATACACCACTCCGGAAATGCATTCCGCTTCATAAACGTGTGGCTATAGCACTGTACACTCTTGGTTCATCTAGCGAATACAGAACTATCGCTAACCTGTTTGGCATTGGGAAATCAACGGTTTGCGAAATCGTTTTGGAGTTGTGCAAAGAGGTATGGGAAAGTATGCATCAGGATTATCTGAATTGCTTTACTCTGGTTGATGATCACATCAAAGAATGCGTGAAAGGTTTCGAACAACTCTGGTTCCCACAGTGATTCGGAGCTATAGGTAGGTTTTTTCACTTTTAATGAAGTATCTCCTGCAAGTTTTAGCTTAATTTTCGGAAGTAGTGAATGATAGTTATCATAGCTCAATTTGAGTTTTAATTATCATACAAACTTCCTGCTCTTTCCATAGAACAACTGAGTAATTTTATAAAAAATGTCCCAAGTTCAATATTTTTTTATATTCATTTTTGATTTAGCGGAAACTTTAAACAGATGCTCCTATGGGCTAAAGGTGTAATTTTGTGCTATAAGCAAGTTTTTTTTAATCAAGGCTAATTTTTAAAAAACGTTATGTGAAATCTGTACTGGTGATTACGAATAGTTTTAAAGCCATAGCGCTTTTTTTTATCTGTGTGTGTTTTCTTCGGCAAAGTTGTAGATAATAATCTTGTTTCTCTCAAAATATATATAAAATTATAAGTTTATCTTAAAAGCTTGTTTTTTAAAATTCTTATTTTTTAATGGTAACATTTGAGACATGACTTTTCGATTATGAGAATGACTGAATATTTTCTACAAAAACTACATGGCTGTTTGAACTTTGAGAAATAAAAATAAAACAGTTGAAATTTGCCTTTTTTAATATTGCTTAACTTCCCTTTTCTGATTTTTACCGATATTGGCAAAAAATAGTTATGCTTTTATGGGTAGAACTGCAAAAGGTGTGCTGTGATCCTTTTTCTATTTTTTATTTTTTCTATTCGATATTAAAAACTACAGATGGATGCCATATTGAAGTACCTGCTGAAGGAGAAGATGCGGTTGACTTTCATAATTTTAAAGGATGGAATTCAATCGTTTTGTTTGCTTCCGTAGACTACAGGTTTGTATATGTCTAATAAATCTTAGAAAAGTTTGCATTTGCTGCGCTTTCTGATGTTACATTCTACACTACTACTAACTGAAAATCAGTTCCATCTTTACTCCTACACACTTAGATTTTATTGCCGAGAACTCAACAGCTGATAAATTCAGCGTAATGCTCTACAACTTTTCGGCACAATTTTCAAGAACATCGGCGAACAAAATGTCAATACATGCTGGTTTACGGTAGATCGATATATTTGCTCACTGTTCGTCGAAATATATTGCTGACATTTGTTAAAAACTTTGCCGAGCTCATTCAGCTGTTGAGAAGTTTGCCGAGATAAATTAAGTGTGTAGAGCGTTTCCATGCCAAATAACCTACCGATCATTCTTATTCGATTGAAATTTTTGCACACGTATTTGACTGAGACAACAGAGTATTATCCTCGAGAGGAAAGAAATGCAGACTCAACAGAATTTTTTTGAGAGTAATCACTATGCCAAACTTTTTATTACAAAAGTTCACACCAATGGACAACATAATTATAATTCCTTAACAAAAAAAAGTGCCAAACTTTATATAAAACATTGAAACTCAGAAAGTTTGAGTTGTACAGAAAAACTGTCTGAGACTAAATTATGAATACTTGTAATAGTTTTATTCTTGAAAAAAAAAATTTCTGAATAAAAACCAAATAAATAAAGTTATTACAAAATTTTCGGTAAAAAGTTTAAGATAAAGAAATGAAATTTATTTTTTTTATTGCAGATTAAGTTTAAATTTTTTTTAATCCTTTCTAATGATCTAAAAAGATTCTGATAGACATTCGAAATAGAAAGCTCATAATAGTTTTCTTTATTGCATCCTTTTTCAACCCTATTCTTTTAAGTTGGCCTCATACTTTAGAAATCTGCAGCTGGTTAAGCTGTAGTGTACGCAATCATACTGCCTATCAGATTAAAAAGTTAACTATTGACCAAACCATGCAGTTCATTTATTAGGCCATATTTTTGTCTTCTCTCATTAAAAACTAGTGTTCTCTTTTTTTTTCAACAGATACCGTTTTCAATATATTAATGTCGGAAGTCCGGGAAGATGCAATGACTCCACAATATTTGAGAGTTCTAAGCTGGAAAGAGAAATGCAGTCAGAGAAACTGCGTCAATATAATAAGCAAATATGCAACGTGAATGTACCAATAATGCTGATCGGCGATTCGGCCTTCCGCCTTGCTCCCAATGTCATGAAACCATATCCTTTCCGTGCTGACGCACCAAGAATTGAAAGAATATTTAATTATTCTTTGTCCAAAGCAAGACGAGTTGTCGAAAATGCCTTTGGTCGCCTCAAAGCTAGATTCCGACGTATTGGGAAGGGCCTCGATAATAATATCAACAAAGTTAACGTTATTGTGAAATGTTGCTGTGTATTACACAATTTTCTAAACAATTACAACGATGCCATCACTGCAAACTGGATACAGTTATTGGAGATGGATCAAGATCAAAAACCACAACCGGATCAAGTTGTTACTATCACTGACATGGACCCTACGGCTCGAACTGTGAGGGATTCGATTGCTAGATTCTTGTGTAAGTAGCTATATTTTTTTCACTTTATATCAACATATTAACTATTTATTCACTTTGCACAACATTTAAACAAATCTAAACTAAAGAGTGCGTCTTGAACTGTCCTACAGATCAGACGTTTTTTCGGTTGCTTGTGGACTGGTCTTTGACTGCCTATAGCTTCAAAGTTTGTGTTTTGTCAGTGTGTCTTTTAAAGACTACCTGAAAGTTATTTCCCATCAGTCTTTCTCAAGACTACCTACTTTTGAATTTAACATTTGTTTTAACTTTTTTCGTATCACCTGAAATGGCTGAACGGAAAAAGAAACCTCGCATCGCTGCGGGGAGGAAAAGAGAGGCATCTCTTTCTGACACTTCGAGTGTCTGTAGTGACAATCCTTTTGATATTTTGCCTGAGCAAGAAGCTGGTGAAATGGAAGTTACCAATAATGAAACTATACAAAATATAAAATCTTTGAAAAAGGAGAAAGTTCCACCTATTGTGGTAACTATTTCTTCTGAATTTAATATATTCAAAAAGGAACATTCAACGTTTGTTTCTGACGTTAAAGTTACCTATCAAATTGGCCGTAGAGGTGAATGCCGCTTATTAGCCGACTCAGTAAAGGGTCGTGATCGTCTTGTTCAGTATTTAACTGACAAGATGTACAAATTTTTTACATATGACACCAAGAACGCCAAGCCGTTCAAGGTTGTTTTGAAAGGTCTCACCAACGATCAAACCGTTGATGAGATCAAACTTACTTTAACAGAATTACTTGGCATAGCCCCTACCCAAGTAATTCTAATGAAACAAAAATCACGAGGCGAAAACAGTCAGAGAACTGGAATTTCCCTTGTTAATTATTTAATTCATTTTAACCGCAATGAGGTTAACAACTTAAAATTTTTTGAAAAAGCACATGCTTTGTATAATGTGCGTGTAAAGTGGGAAATTTATAGGAAGTATGGCGGAGGTGAAAAGCATATCACCCAATGCCGTACTTGCCAACGTTATGGCCATGGATCCAAATTCTGTAACATGGACCAAAAATGTCTTAATTGTGGAGACTCTTCTCACAAAAAGGACACATGCCCTGTGAGAGTAAAAATTTTCGCTGTGCGAATTGTAACGGCAACCATATGTCAAATTTTTATCAATGCCCAGTCCGTTTAGCAATTGTTAAGGCAAGGCAAGGTAAACAAAATTCAATTTCTCAATTAAAACCAACTTCAAAACAAAATTCTCCAAGCGTACCAGTGACGCATAGTTTACCTACTTCTTTGCATACCCGTTTAACTTATGCACAGGTTACAGGTAGTTCGAACATTATACCGCCTAGTGTTGGTAGTTCGAAAATGACCGTTAATATGGGTAAGCAAAACACGCTAGAAAATAATTGTACACCTATTACTCCAGCTAATATTGCTGCCGAAAATATTTTTTCTAATGTCAACTGCCTGGGGCCTATTACGGCAGGTAAACTTTCTTTTTTGCAACAGGCAATGTTCGATCTTATGAACGCCATGTTGCAGGCAAAATCAATGTTTGAAGCCATTCAAATAGGCACAAATTTTACTATTAAAATTGTTTCTAATTTAAAATTTAGCAATGATTTTAAATAAAACAATTAAAATATTAAATTGGAATGCTCGCTCATTGAAGGCCAATGAGAATGAGCTTTTTAATTTTTTAACAGTAAATAATGTGCATATTGCAATTATTACTGAAACATTTTTGAAACCTAACATGAAATTAAAATATGATCCCAATTACGTGGTTCATAGATATGATAGGATTCAGGGTTCCGGCGGTGGAGTTGCAATTATTATTCATCGCCGAATCAAACATCGTGCTCTTCCCCATCTTGAGACGAAAGTTATTGAAACTTTGGGAATTGAAGTTCAAACTGAACTTGGGATTTTATTTATTGCCGCAGCATATTTACCATTTCAATGCACACGCGAGCTCAAAAATTATTTTAAAGGTGATTTACAAAAACTCACCAGAAATCGTTCGAAATTTTTCATAATCGGCGATTTTAACGCTAAACATCGTTCATGGAATAATTCTCAAAGTAATTCCAATGGCAAAATTTTATTCAATGATTGTTCTTCAGGATACTATTCTATTTTGTCTCCGAATAGTCCCACATGCTTTTCTTCTGTAAGAAACCCTTCAACAATTGATTTGGTGCTAACAGATCAAAGTCATGTATGTAGTGATTTGATCACACATGCTGACTTTGATTCTGACCATCTTCCAATAACTTTTTCTTTATCACATAAATCAGTTTTAAACCCTATGAGCTCTGTTTTTAATTATAACAAGGCTAATTGGGAAAGATACAAAACTCATATTGAGAGAAATTTCAATAATGAGCTTGATTTGCAAAACGAAGTGAATATTGATTCCGCTTTGGAAGCATTAAAATGTGCAATTGTTGATGCCAGGAATTATTCTGTTCCAAAGGCTCAAGTGAAATTTGATTCATCAATAATTGACGAAAATCTTCAACTTCTAATTCGTTTGAAAAATGTCCGCAGACGTCAATATCAACGTTCTCGTGACCCTGTTTTTAAAACTATTTATAAAGATTTACAGAAAGAGATTAAACATATATTTACTCTTCTGAGAAATCAAAATTTTGAGACTAAAGTTGAAAAATTGAAACCATATTCAAAACCATTTTGGAAGCTGTCGAAGATTCTTAAGAAACCTTCAAAGCCTATTCCAGTTTTAAAGATGGTGAACGTTTTCTTGTATCCAATGAACAAAAGGCTCAAAGACTTGCTCAGCAGTTTGAGAGTGTTCATAACTCAAATTTGAATTTTGTGAGTCCAATTGAAAATGAAGTCACACGTCAATTTGATTTAATTTCTTCCCAGAATTTTTTACCTGCAGAAATAATTGAAACTAACTTGAATGAGATTAAATCAATTATTAAAAATTTGAAAAATATGAAAGCACCTGGTGACGATGGAATCTTTAATATACTAATCAAACATCTCCCTGAGAGCACAATGGAATTTTTAGTGAAAATTTTCAATTGCTGCTTCAAAATTGCATATTTTCTCAAATTATGGAAAAATGCAAAAATTACTCCCATTTTAAAACCGGATAAGAACCCAGCTGAAGTTTCAAGTTATCGACCAATCAGTTTGCTTTCTTCAATAAGTAAACTGTTTGAGAGAATTATTCTTAACAGAATGATGTCACACATCAACGAAAATTCAATTTTTGCAAATGAACAGTTTGGATTTCGCCATGGGCATTCCACAACTCATCAATTGCTCAGAGTTACTAATATGATACGAGCTAACAAATCTGAAGGTTATTCCACTGGAGCTGCTCTTTTAGACATAGAAAAAGCATTCGACAGTGTTTGGCATAAAGGTTTGATTGCGAAATTGCAAACTTTTAATTTTCCAATTTTCCTAATCAAAATTTTGAAAAAATTATCTTACTGATCGAACTCTGCAGGTTGTCTATCAGAATTCAAAATCTGATAGATTTCCTGTCAGAGCAGGTGTACCTCAAGGTTCAGTCTTGGGTCCAGTCCTGTACAACATATTCACTTCAGATCTTCCTGATTTGCCTCCAGGATGCGCAAAGTCATTGTTCTGCGATGACACAAGCATTTCCGTAAAAGGAAAAAGTCTTCGTGTCATATGCAGTCGATTGCAGAAAAGTTTAGATATTTTTTCTTCCTACTTGCAAAAGTGGAAAATCTCTCCCAATGCTTCTAAAACTCAAATGATAATTTTTCCGCATAAGCCTAGGGCTTCTTTCCTCAAGCCAAACAATAGTCACGTTGTCAAGATGAATGGAGTTATTTTAAGTTGGTCCGACAAGGTTAAGTACTTGGGACTAATTTATGATAAAAAACTTGTTTTCAAAGAGCACATTGAGAGTATACAAGCCAAGTGCATCAAATATACGAGATGTTTATATCCTCTCATTAACAGGAATTCTAAACTTTGTTTAAAGAACAAACTTCGATTCTCGCTAAAATACCCGCGCCATTTTCATAGGATATTTTTTTTTCTTCATAATTTGCAATGTGTGCCAAATTGTCGGCGTCGTTCTATTAGAAAACTGAGCTCTGACGACCCGAAAATCGCACTTTGATGTATTTCCCATCTTTTCAACAACACTTTCTGCCATTACTTTTGAAGGAGAAAGAACTGTGTATTTGATATTTTCGATTAATTACCTTTTCTGCTATATCCTCGTCGCCAGATTGTAAAATTGCGAACCGTCCTCTTTCGTGTCTGCTTCTCTAATCCCCGATCAGAGCCGAACGTCCCCGCTTACACGTTCACCAAAACTCTCCCACTCCCAAGGTGGTTACTTTTTAGTTCGTACACCGTAATTAAAGAATAAGTAATATTAGGTGAACGGGAATTATCTTTCATAAGGGCGCAATACACTACAAGCTTCAATGTTTGTTCAGGATCAATTCGTTGCGTGAGGCGTTTTATAAACGGAAACGACAGCAGCATTTACTGAAAATTGTAAAACTACAGAAGCAAGCTGTTGTCTTATCGCAAGAGTTGATGCAGAATGTTCGTGGGACACGGTCAATATGGAAAAAGGTATTCAGGTTTGAAATAATGCGATCGTATATTTCATTCTATTGGCTTTTAAGAATCGAACGAGTCGCTTTTTTGAAGAGGATGCCCAAAATAACGGAGAGGTTTTCTTCAAAGAGATTTTTCGAATGACGCACGCCAGCTTCGAAGTGCTTTGTGCTAAAATGCAACGGTTGAATCGGCAAGATACACCACTCCGGAAATGCATTCCGCTTCATAAACGTGTGGCTATAGCACTGTACACTCTTGGTTCATCTAGCGAATACAGAACTATCGCTAACCTGTTTGGCATTGGGAAATCAACGGTTTGCGAAATCGTTTTGGAGTTGTGCAAAGAGGTATGGGAAAGTATGCATCAGGATTATCTGAATTGCTTTACTCTGGTTGATGATCACATCAAAGAATGCGTGAAAGGTTTCGAACAACTCTGGTTCCCACAGTGATTCGGAGCTATAGGTAGGTTTTTTCACTTTTAATGAAGTATCTCCTGCAAGTTTTAGCTTAATTTTCGGAAGTAGTGAATGATAGTTATCATAGCTCAATTTGAGTTTTAATTATCATACAAACTTCCTGCTCTTTCCATAGAACAACTGAGTAATTTTATAAAAAATGTCCCAAGTTCAATATTTTTTTATATTCATTTTTGATTTAGCGGAAACTTTAAACAGATGCTCCTATGGGCTAAAGGTGTAATTTTGTGCTATAAGCAAGTTTTTTTTTAATCAAGGCTAATTTTTAAAAAACGTTATGTGAAATCTGTACTGGTGATTACGAATAGTTTTAAAGCCATAGCGCTTTTTTTTATCTGTGTGTGTTTTCTTCGGCAAAGTTGTAGATAATAATCTTGTTTCTCTCAAAATATATATAAAATTATAAGTTTATCTTAAAAGCTTGTTTTTTAAAATTCTTATTTTTTAATGGTAACATTTGAGACATGACTTTTCGATTATGAGAATGACTGAATATTTTCTACAAAAACTACATGGCTGTTTGAACTTTGAGAAATAAAAATAAAACAGTTGAAATTTGCCTTTTTTAATATTGCTTAACTTCCCTTTTCTGATTTTTACCGATATTGGCAAAAAATAGTTATGCTTTTATGGGTAGAACTGCAAAAGGTGTGCTGTGATCCTTTTTCTATTTTTTATTTTTTCTATTCGATATTAAAAACTACAGATGGATGCCATATTGAAGTACCTGCTGAAGGAGAAGATGCGGTTGACTTTCATAATTTTAAAGGATGGAATTCAATCGTTTTGTTTGCTTCCGTAGACTACAGGTTTGTATATGTCTAATAAATCTTAGAAAAGTTTGCATTTGCTGCGCTTTCTGATGTTACATTCTACACTACTACTAACTGAAAATCAGTTCCATCTTTACTCCTACACACTTAGATTTTATTGCCGAGAACTCAACAGCTGATAAATTCAGCGTAATGCTCTACAACTTTTCGGCACAATTTTCAAGAACATCGGCGAACAAAATGTCAATACATGCTGGTTTACGGTAGATCGATATATTTGCTCACTGTTCGTCGAAATATATTGCTGACATTTGTTAAAAACTTTGCCGAGCTCATTCAGCTGTTGAGAAGTTTGCCGAGATAAATTAAGTGTGTAGAGCGTTTCCATGCCAAATAACCTACCGATCATTCTTATTCGATTGAAATTTTTGCACACGTATTTGACTGAGACAACAGAGTATTATCCTCGAGAGGAAAGAAATGCAGACTCAACAGAATTTTTTTGAGAGTAATCACTATGCCAAACTTTTTATTACAAAAGTTCACACCAATGGACAACATAATTATAATTCCTTAACAAAAAAAAGTGCCAAACTTTATATAAAACATTGAAACTCAGAAAGTTTGAGTTGTACAGAAAAACTGTCTGAGACTAAATTATGAATACTTGTAATAGTTTTATTCTTGAAAAAAAAAATTTCTGAATAAAAACCAAATAAATAAAGTTATTACAAAATTTTCGGTAAAAAGTTTAAGATAAAGAAATGAAATTTATTTTTTTTATTGCAGATTAAGTTTAAATTTTTTTTAATCCTTTCTAATGATCTAAAAAGATTCTGATAGACATTCGAAATAGAAAGCTCATAATAGTTTTCTTTATTGCATCCTTTTTCAACCCTATTCTTTTAAGTTGGCCTCATACTTTAGAAATCTGCAGCTGGTTAAGCTGTAGTGTACGCAATCATACTGCCTATCAGATTAAAAAGTTAACTATTGACCAAACCATGCAGTTCATTTATTAGGCCATATTTTTGTCTTCTCTCATTAAAAACTAGTGTTCTCTTTTTTTTTCAACAGATACCGTTTTCAATATATTAATGTCGGAAGTCCGGGAAGATGCAATGACTCCACAATATTTGAGAGTTCTAAGCTGGAAAGAGAAATGCAGTCAGAGAAACTGCGTCAATATAATAAGCAAATATGCAACGTGAATGTACCAATAATGCTGATCGGCGATTCGGCCTTCCGCCTTGCTCCCAATGTCATGAAACCATATCCTTTCCGTGCTGACGCACCAAGAATTGAAAGAATATTTAATTATTCTTTGTCCAAAGCAAGACGAGTTGTCGAAAATGCCTTTGGTCGCCTCAAAGCTAGATTCCGACGTATTGGGAAGGGCCTCGATAATAATATCAACAAAGTTAACGTTATTGTGAAATGTTGCTGTGTATTACACAATTTTCTAAACAATTACAACGATGCCATCACTGCAAACTGGATACAGTTATTGGAGATGGATCAAGATCAAAAACCACAACCGGATCAAGTTGTTACTATCACTGACATGGACCCTACGGCTCGAACTGTGAGGGATTCGATTGCTAGATTCTTGTGTAAGTAGCTATATTTTTTTCACTTTATATCAACATATTAACTATTTATTCACTTTGCACAACATTTAAACAAATCTAAACTAAAGAGTGCGTCTTGAACTGTCCTACAGATCAGACGTTTTTTCGGTTGCTTGTGGACTGGTCTTTGACTGCCTATAGCTTCAAAGTTTGTGTTTTGTCAGTGTGTCTTTTAAAGACTACCTGAAAGTTATTTCCCATCAGTCTTTCTCAAGACTACCTACTTTTGAATTTAACATTTGTTTTAACTTTTTTCGTATCACCTGAAATGGCTGAACGGAAAAAGAAACCTCGCATCGCTGCGGGGAGGAAAAGAGAGGCATCTCTTTCTGACACTTCGAGTGTCTGTAGTGACAATCCTTTTGATATTTTGCCTGAGCAAGAAGCTGGTGAAATGGAAGTTACCAATAATGAAACTATACAAAATATAAAATCTTTGAAAAAGGAGAAAGTTCCACCTATTGTGGTAACTATTTCTTCTGAATTTAATATATTCAAAAAGGAACATTCAACGTTTGTTTCTGACGTTAAAGTTACCTATCAAATTGGCCGTAGAGGTGAATGCCGCTTATTAGCCGACTCAGTAAAGGGTCGTGATCGTCTTGTTCAGTATTTAACTGACAAGATGTACAAATTTTTTACATATGACACCAAGAACGCCAAGCCGTTCAAGGTTGTTTTGAAAGGTCTCACCAACGATCAAACCGTTGATGAGATCAAACTTACTTTAACAGAATTACTTGGCATAGCCCCTACCCAAGTAATTCTAATGAAACAAAAATCACGAGGCGAAAACAGTCAGAGAACTGGAATTTCCCTTGTTAATTATTTAATTCATTTTAACCGCAATGAGGTTAACAACTTAAAATTTTTTGAAAAAGCACATGCTTTGTATAATGTGCGTGTAAAGTGGGAAATTTATAGGAAGTATGGCGGAGGTGAAAAGCATATCACCCAATGCCGTACTTGCCAACGTTATGGCCATGGATCCAAATTCTGTAACATGGACCAAAAATGTCTTAATTGTGGAGACTCTTCTCACAAAAAGGACACATGCCCTGTGAGAGTAAAAATTTTCGCTGTGCGAATTGTAACGGCAACCATATGTCAAATTTTTATCAATGCCCAGTCCGTTAAGCAATTGTTAAGGCAAGGCAAGGTAAACAAAATTCAATTTCTCAATTAAAACCAACTTCAAAACAAAATTCTCCAAGCGTACCAGTGACGCATAGTTTACCTACTTCTTTGCATACCCGTTTAACTTATGCACAGGTTACAGGTAGTTCGAACATTATACCGCCTAGTGTTGGTAGTTCGAAAATGACCGTTAATATGGGTAAGCAAAACACGCTAGAAAATAATTGTACACCTATTACTCCAGCTAATATTGCTGCCGAAAATATTTTTTCTAATGTCAACTGCCTGGGGCCTATTACGGCAGGTAAACTTTCTTTTTTGCAACAGGCAATGTTCGATCTTATGAACGCCATGTTGCAGGCAAAATCAATGTTTGAAGCCATTCAAATAGGCACAAATTTTACTATTAAAATTGTTTCTAATTTAAAATTTAGCAATGATTTTAAATAAAACAATTAAAATATTAAATTGGAATGCTCGCTCATTGAAGGCCAATGAGAATGAGCTTTTTAATTTTTTAACAGTAAATAATGTGCATATTGCAATTATTACTGAAACATTTTTGAAACCTAACATGAAATTAAAATATGATCCCAATTACGTGGTTCATAGATATGATAGGATTCAGGGTTCCGGCGGTGGAGTTGCAATTATTATTCATCGCCGAATCAAACATCGTGCTCTTCCCCATCTTGAGACGAAAGTTATTGAAACTTTGGGAATTGAAGTTCAAACTGAACTTGGGATTTTATTTATTGCCGCAGCATATTTACCATTTCAATGCACACGCGAGCTCAAAAATTATTTTAAAGGTGATTTACAAAAACTCACCAGAAATCGTTCGAAATTTTTCATAATCGGCGATTTTAACGCTAAACATCGTTCATGGAATAATTCTCAAAGTAATTCCAATGGCAAAATTTTATTCAATGATTGTTCTTCAGGATACTATTCTATTTTGTCTCCGAATAGTCCCACATGCTTTTCTTCTGTAAGAAACCCTTCAACAATTGATTTGGTGCTAACAGATCAAAGTCATGTATGTAGTGATTTGATCACACATGCTGACTTTGATTCTGACCATCTTCCAATAACTTTTTCTTTATCACATAAATCAGTTTTAAACCCTATGAGCTCTGTTTTTAATTATAACAAGGCTAATTGGGAAAGATACAAAACTCATATTGAGAGAAATTTCAATAATGAGCTTGATTTGCAAAACGAAGTGAATATTGATTCCGCTTTGGAAGCATTAAAATGTGCAATTGTTGATGCCAGGAATTATTCTGTTCCAAAGGCTCAAGTGAAATTTGATTCATCAATAATTGACGAAAATCTTCAACTTCTAATTCGTTTGAAAAATGTCCGCAGACGTCAATATCAACGTTCTCGTGACCCTGTTTTTAAAACTATTTATAAAGATTTACAGAAAGAGATTAAACATATATTTACTCTTCTGAGAAATCAAAATTTTGAGACTAAAGTTGAAAAATTGAAACCATATTCAAAACCATTTTGGAAGCTGTCGAAGATTCTTAAGAAACCTTCAAAGCCTATTCCAGTTTTAAAGATGGTGAACGTTTTCTTGTATCCAATGAACAAAAGGCTCAAAGACTTGCTCAGCAGTTTGAGAGTGTTCATAACTCAAATTTGAATTTTGTGAGTCCAATTGAAAATGAAGTCACACGTCAATTTGATTTAATTTCTTCCCAGAATTTTTTACCTGCAGAAATAATTGAAACTAACTTGAATGAGATTAAATCAATTATTAAAAATTTGAAAAATATGAAAGCACCTGGTGACGATGGAATCTTTAATATACTAATCAAACATCTCCCTGAGAGCACAATGGAATTTTTAGTGAAAATTTTCAATTGCTGCTTCAAAATTGCATATTTTCTCAAATTATGGAAAAATGCAAAAATTACTCCCATTTTAAAACCGGATAAGAACCCAGCTGAAGTTTCAAGTTATCGACCAATCAGTTTGCTTTCTTCAATAAGTAAACTGTTTGAGAGAATTATTCTTAACAGAATGATGTCACACATCAACGAAAATTCAATTTTTGCAAATGAACAGTTTGGATTTCGCCATGGGCATTCCACAACTCATCAATTGCTCAGAGTTACTAATATGATACGAGCTAACAAATCTGAAGGTTATTCCACTGGAGCTGCTCTTTTAGACATAGAAAAAGCATTCGACAGTGTTTGGCATAAAGGTTTGATTGCGAAATTGCAAACTTTTAATTTTCCAATTTTCCTAATCAAAATTTTGAAAAAATTATCTTACTGATCGAACTCTGCAGGTTGTCTATCAGAATTCAAAATCTGATAGATTTCCTGTCAGAGCAGGTGTACCTCAAGGTTCAGTCTTGGGTCCAGTCCTGTACAACATATTCACTTCAGATCTTCCTGATTTGCCTCCAGGATGCGCAAAGTCATTGTTCTGCGATGACACAAGCATTTCCGTAAAAGGAAAAAGTCTTCGTGTCATATGCAGTCGATTGCAGAAAAGTTTAGATATTTTTTCTTCCTACTTGCAAAAGTGGAAAATCTCTCCCAATGCTTCTAAAACTCAAATGATAATTTTTCCGCATAAGCCTAGGGCTTCTTTCCTCAAGCCAAACAATAGTCACGTTGTCAAGATGAATGGAGTTATTTTAAGTTGGTCCGACAAGGTTAAGTACTTGGGACTAATTTATGATAAAAAACTTGTTTTCAAAGAGCACATTGAGAGTATACAAGCCAAGTGCATCAAATATACGAGATGTTTATATCCTCTCATTAACAGGAATTCTAAACTTTGTTTAAAGAACAAACTTTTGATTTACAAACAAATTTTTAGACCAGCAATGCTTTATGCTGTACCGATCTGGTCAAGTTGCTGTTCAACAAGGAAGAAAACGCTCCAAAGGATTCAGAATAAAATTCTGAAAATGATTTTGAAGCGTCCTCCTTGGTTTGGTTCACTCGAATTACATAGACTTACTGGTGTTGAACCATTAGAAGCTATGTCAAATAAAATTATTAACAATTTTCGACAAAAATCGTTGCAATCCTCAATTGCTACGATAAGCTCTCTTTATAGTCAATAAGTTATCAATTAAGTTAGTTGTAAGTTTACTTCCCCTTTCCTGACAAGTAGGTTTAAATCCCTACGAATTATAAGTCCTTATTGCGAAAGCAAACAAATCCTAACAATTAAAATTACAAATTTCTAACAGTGTTGAGAAGTCACCATTTGTGATTGGACACACATACTCATTATTTACTAATATTTATCATAAATACTTAAGCTACTAACAAATCCCCCCTTTAAAAAAAAAAAAATCTAAACTAAAAAGGTGCCTCACTTATTTATAAACTGTATTAAAGCTTTATTGAGCTGCTTTGAGCTATCGGCCATTTCTCTTAAAACTTCATTTCTTTCTTCTTCTAACTGTATAAGTCGCTCATCTGTTTCTCTGGAGCGCTCAATTGCGGTCTCTAGAGACGTGTTACTTTTTTAAATTTCTTGCAATATTTCCTGTTGAATGGTCTGTTTTCGCTTTTTTGCAGCCGTGCGGACGTACAGTCCCTATATTTACAGTCTGGCGGACTCAGGTATCGGAGCCAATCGAACCGGAGCCAATCGAACATGACAGTTAAGAAAAGTTAAAACTTGGGGGAAGTATTGAGACCGCGGTGTGCTAAAAATTATCGAAATAATTTCAACTATTTCAAAATTGATGCAGAGGCTATGTAAGAGACAGTAAATCAAACATACTAAATTTTTACCATAATCTGATGTTCTGGATAAAAAAAAGACGGCAAACAAGTCTTCAAAATATAGTTGAAATTATATGTGAGGAATTTTATTAGCTGTTGTGTGTTGTGTATAGAATAAATCAATTTATATTTGGTTTCAGGTTTATTATTACAAATCAACAGTTTACATAAGACCAACAATTAGATGAATATTTAATATTCAACGATTTAATAATTCGAACAACTGTAGCACAGGCTTAGCAATTGGAATTCAGCGAAGCAAAAACGATCATTCGAACCTTCGCTTTCTAGTGAGTATCATGTCACGGTATCACCGTTTGTTTAACTCCTGTGTGCTATCTAACTCCACAAAAACTAATTGCAAAAACTTATTGCATTTTAAACTGCCATTGACCTACTGTCGTGACGCGTATCACGAGGAAAATATTCCCGGCTGATTCGCAAACGAAATAGAATATATTTGCGAATAATTTTTTCTCTGATATTGTGGCATTTTGACATGTGAGCTGCTGGAACATCTGACATTAGCTCGAAAAGTTTTTGGTCCAGATTTGAATTGGATATTTTGAGTTGTTCAATGTTCCCTTTGAATATTTCCTCCAGCTCCGTTAGAAAATTATACGTATCTATGTTTACGTATACCAATGCATCTCCGGTATAGTCTCTGAGCTTGGTGAGTAGAGTTATATCACAGACTAACAGACGTAACACTGGACCTAGCTCCATCGCCACAAAAAACGTTCATTTCAAATTTTCAATCGAATAACAGTCATCGCGCGAAATCGTCGTCTGGGGCGCTGTCATGAAATCTCATACATATTTTGTAGTTCTCCATTTGACACATGCAGTAACGCTGGCGCTGATGTCGAAATACATGACGCAGCGCGAACACGACAGCAGATGGTGCTAGTGTTACTAACGTAAAGTACTGGAATCATCCAAACGATGATGTTCTTGAAAATTTGTTCGACGTGTTATGTCTGTTAGTCTGTGGTTATATCATCTAACGGGAATTCACTTGGAATGCAACTTCTCAAGCATTTCATACAGACTCGAGAATGCTCTGGAATCTTATGCATAATCATACCAGCAACATTGTACACTACCTTCTGCTCACAAGAACGGTAACAAAGGGTATCGCATTCCTCAATTATGTCGTCCTCGTCGCATTGATACTTTTTATGAACGTTAACTGATTGTTCGATCTTATTATCTTTAAGTTCTCTTTTGGCTCCAAGTGTTCTGTTAGATCCAGCTTTCTTAGAAAATTCAAGAAGCCACTTACTGTTGTCCCACTCGTATGACGTTTCAGCAATATCGTTCAGGTATTGTGAAACTGCCAGCAGTTTCAGACTATCCTTGATCTGCAGTGCATTTGGGCGCATCTGGCGACTTCGAAGCTGGGAAAACACATTTTCCACACAATCTTGTGTCAACCGACCACCCAAGAAAAAATCGAAACCTTTATGACTTAGTAAAAACTCTTGAATCCTAATCATGCTATCAGTTGCCATCACGACCGCAGATTGCCATGGTTTGCGCCAGCCTTTAGCACCAACTTTGCAGTTGAAGATGATTGACCGAAACGAATCGAAGAAAGAGATTAGTTTTTGGTAGGCTGTTTCATTACGGTAACTAAAGGCCAGCTGGATTGAACGAGTGGTCATGTATGTAAACCAGTTTGCAATTTGGTCGATCAAAAAAGCTATTGTTAAAACATCTTTCCGTCCGGTTTCTGCTCCGAATATTCTTAAAGCAGCCGCCACACCATGATTAGCGTACTTTGTAGAGTTAATGACCTTCATTTTGTCGAAGTTCGAGGCTTTTTTTGAAAAATCCACATCTTCCATCCTCAACCCGCATGTCATTCGTAGATCACAGCCCTTCTCAAACATTACAAGCTCCTTCAAAGGATTAATATCAGCAGTAGGCGTATGAAGTCCATTGGATTCCATAGTAATCTGATCAATCTGGATTGTACCATTGGCGACCCAACCTTGGATCATACTTTTCATAACGTGTACGCTATCAGGCATAATCTCGAGAGTACGAGATTTGTCACAGGGGTGCTCGATGGGTTTATTAAAAAGCACATTCTCTCTGGCATGTTGGATTCCACAGTCGTTCCACAGTTTTTTATTATTGCCTGAAAGTAAAAAAATCATTCAGCGTGATAATGTGGTTAAAACCCCAAATACAAACTCTACCCCCGCAATCACTAACAGCTGCATGCACACGCAACCCCGTAGACTCAGTTTTCCGAATGACATCAAATAAAATAGATTTCAAACAGCCATTGTTGATTGAATCCCTAGTGTAGTAGTATGCTACAAGCTGCTTCCATCGAGCCTTAAGCCCTGCCAACATAAAAACCATCACATGGTTTGCTACTCCACTATGATTAGGAAGCGTATTGTGTCCAACAAACTTTTTCAAGTTATTACAATAGTTAACCCACAGACTAACAGACGTAACACTGGAACCTAGCTCCATCGCCACAAAAAACGTTCATTTCAAATTTTCAATCGACTAACAGTTATCGCGCGAAAACGTCGTCTGGGGCGCTGTCATGCAATCTCATACATATTTTATAGTTCCCCATTTGACACATGCAGTAACGCTGGCGCTGATGTCAATATACATGACGCAGCGCGAACACGACAGCAGATGGTGCTAGTGTTACTAACGTAAAGTACTGGAATCATCCAAACGATGATTTTATTGAAAGTTTGTTCGAGGTGTTAAGTCTGTTAGTCTATGGTTAACCCCTAGTTGAATGGCCATTTCATAAAAAATTATCATACAATTTTTATCAGTATCTTTCATTCTTGGTACTTTATGCTCAAGTAAAACAAAAGCTTCTTCGAGTACACCGCTCTCGAAATGAATATTCTGCAGACGTTCTCGTAGTGTACGTCCACTAGGCAAGAATCTTTTCTTTCTCTCTGTTTCGTACGCCGTCGAGCCACACGAGAATTTACATCGCAGACCTTCCGTAATGCTCTGATCAGACCATCGTTTGATTTTTTTAATATTCTCTGTGATCAATTGAAACTGGTCGGGGTTCATAACAGTTTCCACATCTTTCAGCTTTCGTTTTAATGACTGGTTCTCTTGTAATGAACTGAAACGAGGAAAAAAATTAGATTTGGAATCAAAATCAAAAGTGGTTTGTGCACCTTGTGTTATCTGTGCAATTTTTGCAATTGACAACGGTATCAGATTCGCCCGGAACAATGTTCTCCTTTACCATTTCCAAAGAGTTTGTTTTTTCATTCGCCCTTCAGAGCATAGTTGCGGAACATTTTCAAATATAGGAACGGCCTTGCTCGTTTTTAGAATCTTACCAGCCGGAGATAAATATACATGATGCTCATCAAAATGCAACTGCAAAATCGTTGAAATTTTATTGTTGTTCTATACAGAAATTGTGAAAGCGGATGATGTAACTCACGCTGCACAGCCTGGCTTTTCTGGAACTACAGTCTCAATAGGAAGATTACAAAAAGTTAACCACCTACTTCTTAAATCTTCTAATTTAGGAAAACGGAAGAACGCTACATTTTTCATCTGACACCGAGAGCTGTTCGAACATTTGTAATAGAAACACTTCATTTTTTTCGGTAATATCGGGAGAAAATTCACAAAAGTTTAAACATTATTGATCACAAAGAAAAAGGTTTTCAATGGTTTGAACTTTGTCTGCAGTTGCCAACTATTTTGATCGAATTAACCCGTTGCCAGATCGCATGATTTTCTGTCCGCCAGACTGTAAATATAGGGACTGTATGCGGACGTTGCCAGATGAAGCCGAAGCCGAAGTTCCACCTAGCAATGGGCAAGATCGATCCGATTTTTGCAAAATCGATCTTTTCTAGTCGATTCATCGATTTTTTTAATCGATTTCTCTGCGCGCGATCTTCTGCTGAATCGATCCTTCGGATGGCAAGATCGTTTTTTTCCGCCTGAAAAATAAATGTGTGCAAAACGGATTGAAAACAATAGTGATTGCATTTATTGTTGCTAACGTAATCTGCGGCCGAATTCCGAGAACACTTTTCTTTGAAGAGAAGAAAATTTCTTTATTGATAGTATACGAAATTTTTTTCTCTCCGAAGAAGTGTGTGCTCGGAATTCGGACACTGATCTGAAAAATGTGTCAATTTTTAACCGGGATGTCCATAGTTGAAGAATGGGCTAAAATTCAATAGACATGAAACCGAGAAAAACGCATTTCAAATGTTTTTGTTGGTTCAAACAATTGTCTACGTCCATGACAACTTTTTTCATGAGTATGTCACCACCCCCATATCCAGCATATCCAGCTTTTCACGAACGGTAATGGCGTATAGTGCACGCAGCCCATCTTGACGTTTTCTGTAGGTCAGGGAAGCTGGATAACCTTGTCGTCGAGTTGAAAAAGAACAATCCGCAGCCAAATTAAGTCCCTCCAGTATTTTTAACGCAGTAACCATTTTTTGCCTTTGTAAACGCGACATCAATAGACAAACCCGTATGAAATTTGGCTAATACGCATGCGTTGTTAAATATATATAGAGTTAGGGGTGGGTGAAACGGCTCTTTTGCAAGAGCGGCTCTAAACCGACTCATGGTTCACAATGATTCACGAGCGTTGACAGTTCGTGTTGTCTCAGTAAACTTCGGGCGCGAACCAAACAGTTCTTTTTCGTGAGCCGTTCGTTCTTTTGCTCTTTCCTAAGAACCGGTTCATATGAACGGCTCGTGAGCCGTTCGCCCATCCCTAGCGAGGATGAAAAGAACGACGGGACAAGTTTGCACCTCGAACTGAATATAAATTACCAGACCACAAGACCGTCTCGAAAGTTTGACATATATTGTATACAATCATTACTATCTGATTGGTGTACATTGGGGTGGCAGTGGAAATGGACTTTGACAGTTTTATTTAGAAGTAGTGTTCAAAATTACGCCTTCACGAACAGTTAGCATAATTTCGATTTTTTGGATAACACCCGACCTCGACGTTTTATACATTTCTAATAACCAGTTCACATGAGGTAATATCGCCCATCTTGATTTCAAATCCCATACTCCAAATTTTCCGTGAAAACTAGATGTATGTATGTTTCAAGATCACGATATCACGTGATATCTGCTATAGTGTGAACAAGGCATAAGACATTTGGCACAAAAAAACTATTACAAACTGTGCTTTTCTTCATAAGTCGAGAAAGTGAAATTTAGACCAAATACTCCTGAATTCCGATTTAGCTGAAATTTTGCATTGCATTGGATATTGAATTTACCATTTTGGATATTAGCCAACATTATTTCATATTTGCTACCTCTGCAAGTGCACTTTTTGAAAATTGGCTTCCGTAGGGACGTTGTTTACTATCGTTGTGGGTGTTTACTATCAAGCACCAATTTTTTGATTTAGGTAGAAAAGGCTTATTTTTCAACTATGAGTAGCGAGGTACTCGTTAACTCAAATATTGCAAAAGTTGAATTGAATGGTCGTGTATATGCCGTGCTGTATTCTGTTCTGCATGGTGTCGCGCTCGCCATTTTTGTTTATTTGAGTTTGTTCTGCGGATGTTCCGATTTTTTTGTTAATTGGGTTGTTCAGCTATATCAGTTCTTCATATCATCTGAATTTTCCAAGTAAAACGTGATTAAAAAAAAATTCTATCATTGTCCTTCGCTTTTAAAATCACGATTTAAAACTTCTTGAAATCTGCTCGAAACCGCTACAATAACAGTTCGCCCATCTACCAACTGTCATTGTAACGATTTAGAGCGAATTTTTATTTTTCATTTAAAAACCGAAGGAAAATGATATATAGTTTTAAAAAATCACGTTTTGCTTAAAAAAATTACACTCTTTTGGATGATATATAAAAATCGGAAATCCGTGAATAACTGAACAACCCAATTAGAGTCAGGTTTTTTTAAGCGGTTTTTTTATACGCGGATTTTTTTACGAGTTTTTTTTTACGCGGATTTTTGAGTTAACGCGGTTTTTTTACGCGGATTTTTGAATTAACGCGGTTTTTTTACGCGGATTTTTGAATTAACGCGTTTTTTTACGCGACACCGCGCTAATTCAAAACAATTTTCGCGAATTTCCGAATTAACGTGGGTTTGGAACCAGAAACGTTTAAGTGTTTATCTAGTAAAAGACTTAGTCCAAAAAATACCCTCCGCCCACCGAAAGATCCGGAATGACCGTCAAAGAGGATAATTTTAAATACTGGTTCTAGAGCGTCTCGGGTTTTTTCTAAAGCCCTTCTTGCTGGACTACTTTTCGCGGATTAAAAAAAAAAACGTGTTTTTTTACGCGGATTTTTAAATTAGCGAGGTTTTTTTTACGCGGATTTTTGAATGAGCGCGTTTTTTTACGCGGATTTTTGAATAACCGCGGTTTTTATGCGTTTTTTTACGAGGTACGCATCCCCCGCGTAAAAAAAACCTGACTGTATACAGGTTTGGATTGCTCTTATTGCATCCGAAACAATAGACCATTTCACGAACTGACAGGTGTCACGGATCCTGCTGATGTTCTTGATGCTTTCACGTCAGCGGTTCCAAACTTTCTGTCAAAATTTCGTTCATGAATCAAGTTCCCAAACGTCTCGTGAAATGGTCTATGGGATGAGCGACAACGAAAACTTTAAGTAGAAAAAAAAAACGCTAAGAGTACACGCGGTTAAAGAAGATGGCAATAAACTAAAAAAGCCGTATCGTTAGTAGATGTTGTGTACGAAAACTCGATGAACATGATTAATAAACCAGAAAACGCAAACAAAACAAAATCTCCATAAATATAACCAAAAAAAGTCGTAAAAAGCTTATACCGAACAAAAATCGATTTTTTGTTAAATCGATTTTTCAGGCTCGATTTTCTTATGAATCGATTTTATTGATTTTGATTATTCGATGCAGGAGAATCGATTTTTGTTCAAAAATCGCCCATTGCTAGTTCCACCATATATGGAGATGGTGATGATGACACTGATGATAATGGTGAAGAAGGTGTTGCTGGAATTGCAGTATCATACAGCCATTCTTCGTGTTGATCTGAATAAGAACATGCAAATTAGTAGTAGAATTAGTATAGAACAGCATAGATAAAACTCAAAAATCATTAAGTACATAAGTAAACAACCAACCAGCAATTTTTTTTTTTTTGGTTTAAAATTAGTTTATTTGACACGGCACGATACATTTTCTGTTTTACTGAGCCAAGTACAATTCGTATTAATTCTACGTTGGCAGGGAAAAGAGGGAGGCCTTTTTTTATTCTCGCGGCCGACTACGAGCTAGTGGGGATTTAAGGTGAGAGGAGGGGAGATACAATTTTGACTTAAAACTATTTTGGAACTTTGTTTTTCAACTGGTAGAGCAATTGTATTCTTGTTTGTTGTGGGTTCAAAAATTTGTGTAAGCATAGATGCGGGCTCTTCGTTTCCGTGTCTTCAGCATAGCATATTTGTATCCTTAATCTGACAAATAGACAAAGAAAATTTTAAATTTTAATGTCAGCGTTTTTCAGAAAGCAGTATAGCTGTGTCATGTACTGGAGATCACCGCTTCCCAGGATGTCTCTAACGGGTACGTTCGGTTGTTTTCCTCGGGCCCTCGGGAATCTATAAGCTCGGACCTAACACCACAGTATTCGGTACACGACCAAAAAACATGCTCGATGTCACAGTAGCCATCGCCACAAACGCAGTGATTACTGTCTACAAGCCCTATACGAAAGAGATGCGTGTTTAACGTGTAGTGATTGGACATAAGTCTGGACATCACGCGAATGAAGTCCCGACCGACATCCAACCCCTTGAACCATGCTTTCGTCGATACCTTAGGAAAAATGGAATGTAGCCACCGTCGCCAACTGTTGAGTGTTCTCTGACGCAAAATGCTATAAAATTCATCATAAGCAATTGGTCTTTCATAAATATCGCCATCAATAGCACCCACCTTAGCTAAAGAGTCAACCTTTTCATTACCCGAAATCGAGCAATGAGAAAGGACCCACGCTAAGGTAACCCGGTAATTTTTATCTGTTAAAGCACTTAAAAACCGCCGTATTTTCCCCAGGAAATACGGGGTGTGCTTCACAGGCTTCATCGATCGCAGAGCCTCAATGGCACTGAGACTATCTGTGAAGATGAAGTAGTGGTCTATGGGTAGGGTTTCGATGATTCCAAGAGAGTACTGAATAGCAGCAAGTTCTGCGACGTACACGGAAGCAGGAGCATCGAGTTTGTAGGAGGCGGTAAAATTTTCGTGGAAAACACCGAAGCCAGTGGACTCATCTAGATTAGATCCGTCAGTGTAAAACCTTTTATCATAACTAACATGTTTAAACTTATTGGAAAAAATCTTAGGGATCTCTTGGGGTCGCAATTGATCCGGGATACCAGAAATGTCTTGTTTCATGGTGGTGTCGAAGAATATAGCATTATTAGAAGTATCTAAAAATGCGACATTGGAGGAATCATATGAAGAAGGATTAATATCTTGAGCCATATAGTCAAAATATAAAGTCATAAATCTGGATTGAGATTGAAGGTCGACCAACCTCTCGAAATTTTCAATTACTAATGGGTTCATAACTGTGCATCGAATTAGCAACCGGTAAGAGAGATTCCAAAAACGATGTTTCAGCGGAAGAATACCCGCTAACACTTCAAGACTCATCGTATGGGTCGACTGCATGCAACCCAAGGCAATACGCAAACAACGATATTGTATTCTCTCTAATTTTATAATGTGCGTGTTCGTGGCGGAGCGAAAGCAGAAACAGCCGTACTCAAGAACTGACAATATCGTTGTTTGGTATAACCTTAGAAGGTCTCCTGGGTGGGCACCCCACCAGGTTCCGGTAATCGTACGAAGAAAATTAATCCTCTGTTGGCATTTTCGTGTCAGATACCTAATATGACAAGCCCAGGTGCATTTAGAGTCGAACCAGGCCCCGAGCTATTTAGCGACTAAAACCTGAGAGATCGTTTTACCCGTTAGTAGGAGCTGCAGCTGAGCTGGGTTATGCTTCCTAGAAAAAACGACCAACTCAGTTTTCTCCGGAGAGACTTCGATACCCAGCTTAAGAGCCCATTCAGACAAATTGTCTAAGGTATCTTGCAATGGTCCTTGCAGATTGCTAGCCTCGCTACCAGTAATGGATACATCGCTATCGTCTGCAAGTTGCCTAAGCGTGCATGAATTTGCAAGACATTCATCGATGTCATTGACGTAAAAATTATATAAGAGAGGACTTAAACATGAGCCCTGGGGAAGGCCCATGTAACTAATTCGGGAAGTTGTCGAATCGCCATGTGAGAAATACATATGCTTTTCTGACAACAAATTGAGCAAAAAGTTATTCGAATTTGGTGAAAGTCCCTGCGAATGAAGTTTCGCGCTTCAAACTTCTACAGAGACAGAGTCAAAAGCCCCCTTAATATCCAAGAACGCAAAAGCCATTTGCTCTTTTCGAGCAAATGCGAGTTGAATTTCAGTAGAAAGCAACGCTAGGCAATCGTTCGTCCCTTTGCCCCGGCGAAAGCCAAATTGAGTATCTAAAAGTAAACCGTTTGTTTCGACCCATTTGTCTAACCGTAAGAGGATCATTTTCTCCATTAATTTCCGTAGGCAAGAGAGCATCGCAATCGGCCTATATGAATTGTGATCAGAGGCAGGTTTCCCGGGTTTCCGAATAGCAATGACTTTTACCTCCCTCCAGTCATGCGGAACAATATTTAGCTCAAGAAACTTGTTGAACAAATTCAACAAGCGTCTTTTTGCAGAGTCGGGTAGATTCTTCAACAAGTTGAATTTAATTCTATCCAACCCTGGAGCTTTATTGTTACTAAGTTACTAAAAACGCGTCGCGAAAGGTTTTCTGTTCCGGTACAGAGTCCGGACAGACCTTTTTGGCAAAATCGAGTATCCAGCGATCTGAATACTCCTCACTCTCATTCGAAACGTCACGGTTCCGCATGCGCCTGGCGGTATCCCAAAGAGTGCTCATCGCTGTTTCCCTCGACAACGCGTTTACGAACCGCCGCCAGTACCCGTGTTTTTTCGCCTTTACTAAGCTCTTTATCTGCCTGCCCAGTGCCTCGTACTTTCGAAGTAGGTTGACAGTGCCGCACTCCCGGTAGTCCTTATACGCCGCGGACCTTCGCGCGTACAGCTCAGAGCACTCTTTGTCCCACCATTTGTTGGGAGGGCGCTGTTAATTCGTTACCCCGGGTATCGGTTTCGTCTGAGCTTGAGTCGCGGCGTCGATTATCAAGCCAACTAAGAACGCGTATTCTTCCTCCGGAGGAAGTTCCTCGTGAGTCTCGATAGATTCCGCTATAATAGACTCATAACGCTTCCAATCAATATTACGAGTAAGGTCGTAGGAAATATTGATTGGGTTCGGGGGAGTTGAACCATCAGCAATTGGTATAACGATTGGAAGATGATCACTACCGTGGGGATCGTTGATTACTTTTCACTGGCAATCTAACGCTAGTGATGTCGAGCAGAGGGATAGGTCAAGCACGCTTTCACGTGCTGGAGGATTAGGTACACGTGTCGCTTCCCCAGTATTCAAAAGTGTCATATTGAAGTCGTCGATCAAGTAACAAATTAAAGAAGATCGGTTGTCGTCGTACAGCGACCCCCATAGCGAACAGTGAGAGTTATAATCTCCCAATATCAAAAAAGGTGCGGGAAGCAATTCTGCTATATCAAAGAGTTGCTTCTGTTCAATCCGCGCGGATGGGGGAATATATAACGAAAAAAGGCATAGGTCTTTTCCATTCATATTTGTTTGAATAGCAACAACTTCAATATTCGAGATCGAGGGGAGGTCGATTCTGAAAAAAGAATAGCACTTTTTGATCCCTAAAAGTACCCCTCCACCGTGTGAGTCTCGATCTCGACGAATGATGTTAAAATCGTGGAAATTAAGTTGGTCATTTGAATTGAGAAAAGTTTCACAGAGCGCGAACGCATCACAATTGTATGTGTTTATCAAATGTGAAAATAAATCAAATTTGGGGATGATACTTCTGCAGTTCCACTGTAACACAGTGACAAAACTCCTAACCTCTTTCGACATATTAGTCATCGAAAGATACGATAGCTGAAATGAGGGGCCAAGTTGCTGTGAGTTGCTTCAAAAAGGTTTTCACTGTAGGGAGAAGGGCAAGAAGAATGTTTTGAAGGGGTTCTGGTATGTTGAATGTTTTAAATATCCAGTCCACAATATCAGAGAATTTTATGAACCCTGTTTCTTTTATGTCTTCTGATCGAGAAATGGGTGCACGAGGGGTTTTTGGTGCCCCAGGAAGCGGTGGGTACTCCTGGTTTGATTTGAAATTAAAACCGAGGGGTACTTGCTTCGGTTTTTCTTCACCGCTTCCTTTTTGTGTTGTCTTATTGGTCATTCCGCTAGGGGTTATCTTACGACCTTTGCGATTTTTAGGGGAGTTGATTAGGAGAGTTGAGCAAAAGAGCGCTTTGATCGTTCCTTAAGGGAACGCTTAATTTTTTCCTCGCGCTGTTTGTACGCGGGACACGCCGAAAGGTCATGCCGAGTTCCCTCGCAGTATAGACACTTTTCAGTATCCTCACTGCAAGCGGTCTCAGCATGATTGCCTCCGTACTTGCTGCAGCGTGCCTTGTTGCAGCAGTAGGTGGCTGTATGGCCTAACTGCTTACAATTTTGGCAAAGCATGACCCGCGGTACAAACAGGCGTACAGGCAGACGAACCCTGTCCAAAGCTATGTAGCTCGGCAGTGCGGATCCGGCGAATGTCACCCGGAAGGAATCCGAAGGGAGGAATTTCTTCTTCCCTTCTTCGATGGATACTGAATGCAATTGCTTGACATCCAGTATCTTTACATTCTGAATCAGGGGGTTCTTGAAACAGCCAACCCCGTGACGCAAAATGTCATCGACCGTGAGGCTTCCTTCGGTAACCACACCGTCGATCTCCACGTCCTTGGCAGGGATGTACACGCGGTACTCCCTTGTAAAGAGCTCGTAGCTAGCAATTTCGTTTGCTTGCTTCAAGCTACTCACGACAACTCGCAGTTTGTTCGGCCTCACCTTCGTAATCTCGGTTACGGCCGGAAACTGTTTTGCCAGGTCTTTGCCTATTTGAATTATATTCAAAGGTTATTTATGGGCCGGAAGTAAACAACGTAGGGACCGCTAGCGGCATCTGGGTAAGCTTTTACCCGTATTTCCGGTACCCTTGGTACAGGGCTAGGTAGGGGGGATGGTACAGGGGAAGGTAAGGGAGAACAGCTGGGGGAAATTTCAATTTCTTCCCCATTTGTTTCCACATCCAGGAAAAGTTGCACCTGCATGTCGTCCATTTTGCGGGAGCGTTACGCTCTACCGCACACAAACGATAAATATTCGAATGTGTGGGGGGGTATCAAATAGTTGGTATTAAATTTTAAAAACAATATTTCAAATTACAATGGATCAAATAAAAAAAAGACAGTAATACTAATAATAATACATAAATACGGAACCTACTCACTTCCATTCCAACGGTTCTTCCCAGATAGATTTATTTTTCACATCTTATGTACAGTTTATGAATAATGTTCATCAAGTATCATCTCCAGTCTTTTCGAATCATGATATCGTCTTTTCGTCTATTGAAATATCTCGCTCTCGATGTGCAGATACACGTGCATACCGTGATTATAATAATGTAAACATGCAAAGTCGGTTGAGTGCTATCAATCTCGTTGATTGGTCACAATTTGATAGTATAGATGATCCAGATATTGCGGTTGATCTTTTTAACAGTATAATCTCCGACCTACATGAAACTTTTAAACCAATCCGTTATAGTAAACCCAGGAAAAATCCGTGGTTCAATAGAGACATTTCAAATGCAATTATTGATAGAAATTTAGCGTATAAGCTCTAGATCTCGAGCAGAACTGATGAGAATTACGCTCAATATAAAAGATTACGTAATAAGGTTACTCATTTAATAAATGGGGCTAAATCTAACTATGTTTCCATTAGAATAGATTCTTCAAATAATAACAAGCAGCTTTGGAATAGGTTGAAAGCTACTAATGCTGTACCAACTTCGGCTTTGGATAATCGATTAAACCTCTCGAATGACGAAATCAACGAATACTTTGGATCGAACTTTACACGTGATGGGAGTGTTTTTCCGGTGCCTACATTGAACGAAAATGGTTTTAAGTTTTCTCCTGTGGACGAAAATGATGTGATATTGGCTATATCTTCAATCAAATCTGATGCTATTGGTCTCGATGATGTTCCGATTAAATTCATACGCCTGATTTTGCCCCAAGTTTTGCCAAGAGTAACTAAGATTTTTAATATGATTATATCCACCTCAAAATTCCCCCGGGCCTGGAAGTTAACCAAAGTTATTCCTGTACGCAAAAATGCCAGAAGTAATGCAGTTAACAACTTACGTCCAATAAGCATACTGTGTGCGCTTTCCAAAGTTTTAGAAAAAATTTTGAAGCTTCAAATTAATGATTTCATACATGACTTAAGGTTGATGTGTACTGAGCAATCCGGTTTTCGCAGAGGCTATAGTACTACAACCGCCTTCCTTAAGGTACATGATGATATTCATGCTGCTATTGACAAAAAAGCTATAGCATTCCTGCTGCTTGTAGATTTTTCTAAGGCTTTCGCCATGTGAGAAATACATATGCTTTTCTGACAACAAATTGAGCAAAAAGTTATTCAAATTTGGTGAAAGTCCCTGCGAATGAAGTTTCGCGCTTCAAACTTCTACAGAGACAGAGTCAAAAGCCCCCTTAATATCCAAGAACGCAAAAGCCATTTGCTCTTTTCGAGCAAATGCGAGTTGAATTTCAGTAGAAAGCAACGCTAGGCAATCGTTCGTCCCTTTGCCCCGGCGAAAGCCAAATTGAGTATCTAAAAGTAAACCGTTTGTTTCGACCCATTTGTCTAACCGTAAGAGGATCATTTTCTCCATTAATTTCCGGAGGCAAGAGAGCATCGCAATCGGCCTATATGAATTGTGATCAGAGGCAGGTTTCCCGGGTTTCCGAATAGCAATGACTTTTACCTCCCTCCAGTCATGCGGAACAATATTTAGCTCAAGAAACTTGTTGAACAAATTCAACAAGCGTCTTTTTGCAGAGTCGGGTAGATTCTTCAACAAGTTGAATTTAATTCTATCCAACCCTGGAGCTTTATTGTTGCACGAGAGGAGAGCCATTGAAAATTCCAACATCGAAAATGGAGGCTCTTCCGTAGTTACTAAAAACGCGTCGCGAAAGGTTTTCTGTTCCGGTACAGAGTCCGGACAGACCTTTTTGGCAAGTCGAGTATCCAGCGATCTGAATACTCCTCACTCTCATTCGAAACGTCACGGTTCCGCATGCGCCTGGCGGTATCCCAAAGAGTGCTCATCGCTGTTTCCCTCGACAACGCGTTTACGAACCGCCGCCAGTACCCGTGTTTTTTCGCCTTTACTAAGCTCTTCATCTGCCTGCCCAGTGCCTCGTACTTTCGAAGTAGGTTGACAGTGCCGTACTCCCGGTAGTCCTTATACGCCGCGGACCTTCGCGCGTACAGCTCAGAGCACTCTTTGTCCCACCATTTGTTGGGAGGGCGCTGTTAATTCGTTACCCCGGGTATCGGTTTCGTCTGAGGTTGAGTCGCGGCGTCGATTATCAAGCCAACTAAGAACGCGTATTCTTCCTCCGGAGGAAGTTCCTCGTGAGTCTCGATAGAGTCCGCTATAATATACTCATAACGCTTCCAATCAATATTACGTGTAAGGTCGTAGGAAATATTGATTGGGTTCGGGGGAGTTGAACCATCAGCAATTGATATAACGATTGGAAGATGATCACTACCGTGGGGATCGTTGATTACTTTCCACTGGCAATCTAACGCTAGTGATGTCGAGCAGAGGGATAGGTCAAGCACGCTTTCACGTGCTGTAGGATAAGGTACACGTGTCGCTTCCCCAGTATTCAAAAGTGTCATACTGAAGTCGTCGATCAAGTAACAAATTAAAGAAGATCGGTTGTCGTCGTACAGCGACCCCCATAGCGAACAGTGAGAGTTATAATCTCCCAATATCAAAAATGGTGCGGGAAGCAATTCTGCTATATCAAAGAGTTGCTTCTGTTCAATCCGCGCGGATGGGGGAATATATAACGAAACAAGGCATAGGTCTTTTCCATTCATATTTGTTTGAATAGCAACAACTTCAATATTCGAGATCGAGGGGAGGTCGATTCTGAAAAAAGAATAGCACTTTTTGATCCCTAAAAGTACCCCTCCACCGTGTGAGTCTCGATCTCGACGAATGATGTTAAAATCGTGGAAATTAAGTTGGTCATTTGAATTGAGAAAAGTTTCACAGAGCGCGAACGCATCACAATTGTATGTTTTCATCAAATGTGAAAATAAATCAAATTTGGGGATGATACTTCTGCAGTTCCACTGTAACACAGTGACAAAACTCCTAACCTCTTTCGACATATTAGTCATCGAAAGATACGATAGCTGAAATGAGGGGCCAAGTTGCTGTGAGTTGCTTCAAAAAGGTTTTCACTGTAGGGAGAAGGGCAAGAAGAATGTTTTGAAGGGGTTCTGGTATGTTGAATGTTTTAAATATCCAGTCCACAATATCAGAGAATTTTATGAACCCTGTTTCTTTTATGTCTTCTGATCGAGAAATGGGTGCACGAGGGGTTTTTGGTGCCCCAGGAAGCGGTGGGTACTCCTGGTTTGATTTGAAATTAAAACCGAGGGGTACTTGCTTCGGTTTTTCTTCACCGCTTCCTTTTTGTGTTGTCTTATTGGTCATTCCGCTAGGGGTTATCTTACGACCTTTGCGATTTTTAGGGGAGTTGAGCAAAAGAGCGCTTTGATCGTTCCTTAAGGGAACGCTTAATTTTTTCCTCGCGCTGTTTGTACGCGGGACACGCCGAAAGGTCATGCCGAGTTCCCTCGCAGTATAGACACTTTCAGTATCCTCACTGCAAGCGGTCTCAGCATGATTGCCTCCGTACTTGCTGCAGCGTGCCTTGTTGCAGCAGTAGGTGGCTGTATGGCCTAACTGCTTACAATTTTGGCAATGCATGACCCGCGGTACAAACAGGCGTACAGGCAGACGAACCCTGTCCAAAGCTATGTAGCTCGGCAGTGCGGATCCGGCGAATGTCACCCGGAAGGAATCCGAAGGGAGGAATTTCTTCTTCCCTTCTTCGATGGATACTGAATGCAATTGCTTGACATCCAGTATCTTTACATTCTGAATCAGGGGGTTCTTGAAACAGCCAACCCCGTGACGCAAAATGTCATCGACCGTGAGGCTTCCTTCGGTAACCACACCGTCGATCTCCACGTCCTTGGCAGGGATGTACACGCGGTACTCCCTTGTAAAGAGCTCGTAGCTAGCAATTTCGTTTGCTTGCTTCAAGCTACTCACGACAACTCGCAGTTTGTTCGGCCTCACCTTCGTAATCTCGGTTACGGCCGGAAACTGTTTTGCCAGGTCTTTGCCTATTTGAATTATATTCAAAGGTTATTTATGGGCCGGAAGTAAACAACGTAGGGACCGCTAGCGGCATCTGGGTAAGCTTTTACCCGTATTTCCGGTACCCTTGGTACAGGGCTAGGTAGGGGGGATGGTACAGGGGAAGGTAAGGGTGAACTGCTGGGGGAAACTTCAATTTCTTCCCATTTGTTTCCATATCCAGGAAAAGTTGCACCTGCATGTCGTCCATTTTGCGGGAACGTTACGCTCTACCGCACACAAACGATAAATATTCGAATGTGTGGGGGGGTATCAAATAGTTGGTATTAAATTTTAAAAACAATATTTCAAATTACAATGGATCAAATAAAAAAAAGACAGTAATACTAATAATAATACATAAATACGGAACCTACTCACTCCATTCCAACGGTTCTTCCCAGATAGATTTATTTTTCACATCTTATGTACAGTTTATGAATAATGTTCATCAAGTATCATCTCCAGTCTTTTCGAATCATGATATCGTCTTTTCGTCTATTGAAATATCTCGCTCTCGATGTGCAGATACACGTGCATACCGTGATTATAATAATGTAAACATGCAAAGTCTGTTGAGTGCTATCAATCTCGTTGATTGGTCACAATTTGATAGTATAGATGATCCAGATATTGCGGTTGATCTTTTTAACAGTATAATCTCCGACCTACATGAAACTTTTGTACCAATCCGTTATAGTAAACCCAGGAAAAATCCGTGGTTCAATAGAGACATTTCAAATGCAATTATTGATAGAAATTTAGCGTATAAGCTCTGGATCTCGAGCAGAACTGATGAGAATCACGCTCAATATAAAAGATTACGTAATAAGGTTACTCATTTAATAAATGGGGCTAAATCTAACTATGTTTCCATTAGAATAGATTCTAAAATAATAACAAGCAGCTTTGGAATAGGTTGAAAGCTACTAATGCTGTACCAACTTCGGCTTTGGATAATCGATTAAACCTCTCGAATGACGAAATCAACGAATACTTTGCATCGAACTTTACACGTGATGGGAGTGTTTTTCCGGTGCCTACATTGAACGAAAATGGTTTTAAGTTTTCTCCTGTGGACGAAAATGATGTGATATTGGCTATATCTTCAATCAAATCTGATGCTATTGGTCTCGATGATGTTCCGATTAAATTCATACGCCTGATTTTGCCCCAAGTTTTGCCAAGAGTAACTAAGATTTTTAATATGATTATATCCACCTCAAAATTCCCCCGGGCCTGGAAGTTAACCAAAGTTATTCCTATACGCAAAAATGCCAGAAGTAATGCAGTTAACAACTTACGTCCAATAAGCATACTGTGTGCGCTTTCCAAAGTTTTAGAAAAAAATTTGAAGCTTCAAATTAATGATTTCATACATGACTTAAGGTTGATGTGTACTGAGCAATCCGGTTTTCGCAGAGGCTATAGTACTACAACCGCCTTCCTTCAGGTACATGATGATATTCATGCTGCTATTGACAAAAAAGCTATAGCATTCCTGCTGCTTGTAGATTTTTCTAAGGCTTTTGACAGGGTTTCTCACGTTAAGCTTCTAAAAAAATTGTCAACCCAGTTCATGTTCAACAGAGCCGCTGTGCAGCTTATACAATCATATTTGACATCACGATCTCAGGTAGTTACTACGGATAGTTGTTTTTCAAACCAAATTGAAATTTTGTCAGGTGTGCCGCAAGGATCAATCCTTGGGCCACTGCTTTTCTCTATGTTTATTAATGATTTGCCCAGTATCATGAAAAACTGTAAGGTACATATGTTTGCCGATGACGTTCAAATTTATTTTTATTCACGTGACCTTTCTTTGGCTTCGATGGCAGATCTCATTAATGATGATTTGTCACGAATTCTCGCATGGTCCGATAGCAATCTTTTACCAATAAATCCTTCAAAAACTAAGGTCATGCTAATCTCCCGAAATCGTCATATTAGCAATCTTCCTGCAATTATCTTAGGTAACGATGTCATAGAATATCTTCCTAAAGTGTCTATTCTTGGCTTCATGGTGCAAAATGATTTTAATTGGAAGAGTCATATAAGTAGTCAGTGTGCCAAAATTTATAATGGACTTAGGGTTCTAAAACTGTCCTCAAGTACTCTGTCAACTACTATAAAACTGAAGCTATTTAAAGCTCTTATCTTGCCTCACTTTTTGTATGGTGATGTTTTTCTATTAAATGCTTCAGCTTCAGCGTTGGAAAGGTTGCGTATTGCACTAAATTGTTGTGTTCGCTTTGTTTTGGATTGTCGAGGTTCTCTAGAGTATCTCATCTCCAACAGGAATTAATTGGTTGTAGATTTCATGACTTTTCTAAGTTACGATCATGTTTAATGTTATTTAAAATTATAAACACTTTATCACCTCCATAATTAAGAGAAAAAATTCATTCCTTACAAAGCAGTCGTACCAGAAGCTTTTTACTTCCTATATTTCGAACATCACATTATAAAAATACTCTGTTTGTGCAGGGCATTGTTTTTTGGAATCTGCTACCTTCTGAGCTCAAAAATATTCGGTTCTTAAATGGATTCCGTCGTGAATGTACAGCATGGTTCAATAATGGGAGAAGTTAATAAAATAATACCTAAGAAATATTCGTTACCATCAGAAACTTAAGTTATTCTACTATAACATTTCGAATTGTAGTAAGTTAAAAGGTTTTTCCTTACACTACAATGATTGTAAACAAATAAATAAATAAATAAATAATAATAACAATAGTAATAATACTTATACTAATAATAATAATAATAATAACAACAATAATAATAATAATAATATTGATAGTAATAATATTAATAATGATAATAATTCTAAAGTGAATACTTCACCGAACGTCTAAGTCACGACCTCTCGGCTGCTAGTAGGATCAATCTGGAAGTGTGTCTCCGCAGAACAAACAATCCAGCTTCGTGTTGTAACACAGTGGCCGTGGTCTTGTAGATGCCACTTGTTGTTGATTTCCACTCGCTCGATCGTATGGTGGTCCGTGCTGCTAGCGGGGTAACAGCGGTGCGGGGGAATTATTCTTGCTGATATATCAGCTGCGTATCGGATCACTGGCGGGGTAGCCTGCCCCTACCAGTGTGCAAAAGATGTTTCTGCCGATATACTGCAGCCTATTGTTATCGCACTGCACAAGAACTAACCGACAAAAAAACACCCGTACGATAACTCGTGTATTGTTATTTTGCGAATTAAGTAGAGCTGAACAATTTGCGTCTAATCGAGACGAAAGCAAAACAACGAATGAGAACCAGCAATTAAAAAACACGTTAGTTTTAATTCTAGAATTAAATTTAGCTCGTAGTCGGCAGCGAGGATAAAAAATTTGCTTTTAGTTCTTAAATACCTTGAAAATTTTAATTTAAATGACGCCGTTAAACATTTCGTGTCGAACGAATGTTGTTGTGAAAAAAAAGTACATACAAAAAATTAAATACAACCGGATTGATTGTACTAAATGGGTATAAGAAAGCTTTAAAAATACTAATAGGTGAAGTCTTGCATCAATTAAGAAAATTGTTTTTTTACTTGTTAAAATTTTCACTAAATGGGCATAGCAAAGGTTTAAAAATACTGAAAGGTGATGGGAAATAGGTTTTCGCGCATCTTTGAGTAACCTTTTGTATCAATTAAAAAAAATATTTTTTTTTTTGCTTCTGAAAATATTTCTAAATAGGCATAAGAAAAATTTAAAAATATCGATAGGTAATGGAAAATAGGTTTTCACGCAACTTTGAGTAACCATTAAAATATTCTTGCATAAATTAAAAAAAAATTTGTGGTTCGATTTAACGTAACGAAAATAAAAATAAAGTTGCCTTATATCGGGGTATGACTGAAATTTCAAAAAAATTAAATGTGAAAAATTACTCATGAAATGAATTTAAGGCGGTCGAAAAATTCATACCAAAGCAATGTGCTGCTGATTCATTTACTTCATTTACTTCATTAACTTCATTTTCAATATCATAATCCAACTGAACGAGGTAATCCGACTCAAAGGTGGTAAACTAGATCGTATCAAAAAATTGCAAAACAGAATAGGTACCATAGAATATAGGTAACATCAATAACGATCTCTCAACTCAGTAATTATTTTTCAATACTGAAATACGTAGTAGGGTAATTCGGGTATACTGGACAGGCTAAGAAGTCATCCAGATGCAATGGTAAATTTAGCTATCAAAGAAACATAAAAATGGTAGCTTACACGGTAAGAGTCGAAACCCCTTTAATGGGTATTGTTGTACCCATTTTTTCCTGTCATATGCGGCTGTCAAAAGAATGGGTAAATTTAAAAATGTTATTTTTTTTTAGTTTTAAATAGTTTATTTGACACGGCACGATACAATTTATGTCTAACTGAGCCAAGTACATTTTTTTTAAATTCTAAATCAGCAGGGAAAAGAGGGAGGCCTTTTCTTTATTCTCGCGGCCGACTACGAGCTAGTGGGGATTTAAGGTGAGAGGAGGGGAGTTACAATTTTGATTTTAACTATATTGAGTTATACGATTTATTTATTTGTACATGGCTAAGCAGTGATGTTCTATTTGAGCAGTTTGGACTGAGGTGTCTGCGTGAACATAAAGATGCCGAGTCTTCGTTTGAGTGCCTCCAGCTTAGTGTATCATCTTCTTTCAGCGGGTAGCGGGAATGGTAATCTAACAAATAGATAGAAGAGTTTCATATTTTAATACCAGCGTGTTTTATGAACACGTATAGCTGTGTCATGTACTGGAGATCACCGCTTCCCAGAATGTCTCTAACGGGTACGTTCGGTTGTTTTCCTCGGGCCCGAAGGGAATCTATAAGCTCAGACCTAACACCACAGTATTCGGTACACGACCAAACAACATGCTCGATGTCATGGTAGCCATCGCCACAAACGCAGTGATTACTGTCTACAAGCCCTATACGAAAGAGATGCGTGTTTAACGTATAGTGATTGGACATAAGTCTGGACATCACGCGAATGAAGTCCCGACCTACATCCAACCCCTTGAACCATGCTTTCGTCGATACCTTAGGAAAAATGGAATGTAGCCACCGTCCCAGTTCATCTGAGTTCCATGATGATTGCCAACTGTTGAGTGTTCTCTGACGCAAAATGCTATAAAATTCATCATAAGCAATTGGTCTTTCATAAATATCGCCGTCAATAGCACCCACCTTAGCTAAAGAGTCAGCCTTTTCGTTACCCGGAATCGAGCAATGAGAAGGGACCCACGCTAAGGTAACCCGGTAATTTTTATCTGTTAAAGCACTTAAAAACCGCCGTATTTTCCCCAGGAAATACGGGGTGTGCTTCACAGGCTTCATTGATCGCAGAGCCTCAATGGCACTGAGACTATCTGTGAAGATGAAGTAGTGGTCTATGGGTAGGGTTTCGATGATTCCAAGAGAGTACTGAATAGCAGCAAGTTCTGCGACGTACACGGAAGCAGGAGCATCGAGTTTGTAGGAGGCGGTAAAATTTTCGTGGAAAACACCGAAGCCAGTGGACTCATCTAGATTAGATCCGTCAGTGTAAAACCTTTTATCATAACTAACATGTTTAAACTTATTGGAAAAAATCTTAGGGATCTCTTGGGGTCGCAATTGATCCGGGATACCAGAAATGTCTTGTTTCATGGTGGTGTCGAAGAATATAGCATTATTATAAGTATCTAAAAGTGCGACATTGGAGGAATCGTATGAAGAAGGATTAATATCTTGAGCCATATAGTCAAAATATAAAGTCATAAATCTGGATTGAGATTGAAGGTCGACCAACCTCTCGAAATTTTCAATTACTAATGGGTTCATAACTGTGCATCGAATAAGCAACCGGTAAGAGAGATTCCAAAAACGATGTTTCAACGGAAGAATACCCGCTAACACTTCAAGACTCATCGTATGGGTCGACTGCATGCAACCCAAGGCAATACGCAAACAACGATATTGTATTCTCTCTAATTTTATAATGTGCGTGTTCGCGGCGGAGCGAAAGCAGAAACAGCCGTACTCAAGAACTGACAATATCGTTGTTTGGTATAACCTTAGAAGGTCTCCTGGGTGAGCACCCCACCAAGTTCCGGTAATCGTACGAAGAAAATTAATCCTCTGTTGGCATTTTTGTGTCAGATACCTAATATGACAAGCCAAGGTGCATTTAGAGTCGAACCAGACCCCGAGATATTTAGCGACTAAAACCTGAGAGATCGTTTTACCCGTTAGTAGGAGCTGCAGCTGAGCTGGGTTATGCTTCCTAGAAAAAACGACCAACTCAGTTTTCTCCGGAGAGAATTCGATACCCAGCTTAAGAGCCCATTCAGACAAATTGTCTAAGGTATCTTGCAATGGTCCTTGCAGATCGCTAGCCTCGCCACCAGTAATGGATACAACGCTATCGTCTGCAAGTTGCCTTAGCGTGCATGAATTTGCAAGACATTCATCGATGTCATTGACGTAAAAATTATATAAGAGAGGACTTAAACATGAGCCCTGGGGGAGGCCCATGTAACTAATTCGGGAAGTTGTCGAATCGCCATGTGCTTTTCTGACAACAAATCGAGCAAAAAGTTATTCAAATTTGGTGAAAGTCCCTGCGAATGAAGTTTCGCGCTTAAAACTTCTACAGAGACAGAGTCAAAAGCCCCCTTAATATCCATGAACGCAGAAGCCATTTGCTCTTTTCGAGCAAAGGCTAGTTGAATTTCAGTAGAAAGTAACGCTAGGCAATCGTTCGTCCCTTTGCCCCGGCGAAAGCCAAATTGAGTATCTGAAAGTAACCCGTTTGTTTCGACCCATTTGTCTAACCGTAAGAGGATCATTTTCTCCATTAATTTCCGGAGGCAAGAGAGCATCGCAATCGGCCTATATGAATTGTGATCAGAGGCAGGTTTCCCGGGTTTCCGAATAGCAATGACTTTTACCTCCCTCCAGTCATGCGGAACAATATTTAGCTCAAGAAACTTGTTGAACAAATTCAACAAGCATCTTTTTGCAGAGTCGGGTAGATTCTTCAACAGGTTGAATTTTATTCTATCTAACCCTGGAGCCTTATTGTTGCACGACAGGAGAGCCATTGAAAATTCCAACATCGAAAATGAAGGCTCTTCCGTAGTTACTAATAACGCGTCGCGAAAGGTTTTCTGTTCCGGTACAGAGTCCGGACAGACCTTTTTGGCAAAATCGAGTATCCAGCGATCTGAATACTCCTTGCTTTCATTCGAAACGTCACGGTTCCGCATGCGCCTGGCGGTATCCCAAAGAGTGCTCATCGCTGTTTCCCTGGACAACGCGTTCACGAACCGCCGCCAGTACCCGCGTTTTTTCGCCTTTACTAAGCTCTTCATCTGCCTGCCCAGTGCCTCGTACTTTCGTAGTAGGTTGACAGTGCCGTACTCCCGGTAGTCCTTATACGCCGCGGACCTTCGCGCGTACAGCTCAGAGCACTCTTTGTCCCACCATTTGTTGGGAGGGCGCTGTCTAATCGTTACCCCGGGTATCGGTTTCGTCTGAGCTTGAGTCGCGGCGTCGATTATCAAGCCAGCTAAGAACGTGTATTCTTCCTCCGGAGGAAGTTCCTCGTGAGTCTCGATAGATTGCGCTATAATAGACTCATAACACTTCCAATCAATATTACGTGTAAGGTCGTAGGAAATATTGATTGGGTTCGGGGGAGTTGAACCATTAGCAATTGATATAACGATTGGAAGATGATCACTACCGTGGGGATCGTTGATTACTTTCCACCGGCAATCTAACGCTAGTGATGTCGAGCAAAGGGAAAGGTCAAGCACGCTTTCACGTGCTGGAGGATTAGGTACACGTGTCGCTTCCCCAGTATTCAAAACTGTCATATTGAAGTCGTCGATCAAGTTACAGATTAAAGAAGATCGGTTGTCGTCGTACAGCGACCCCCATAGCGAACGGTGAGAATTAAAATCTCCCAATATCAAAAAAGGCGCGGGAAGCAACTCTGCTATATCAGTGAGATGCTTCTGTTCAATCCGCGCGGATGGAGGCATATATAACGAAACAAGGCATAGGTCTTTTCCATTCATATTCGTTTGAATGGCAACGACTTCAATATTCGAGATCGAGGGGAGGTCGATTCGGAAGAAGGAATAGCACTTTTTAATCCCTAAAAGTACCCCTCCACCGTGTGAGTCTCGATCTCGACGAATAATGTTAAAATCGTGGAAATTGAGTTGATCGTTTGAATTGAGAAAGGTTTCACAGAGCGCAAATGCGTCACAATTGTATGTATTTATTAAATGAGAAAATAGATCGAATTTGGGGATGATACTTCTGCAATTCCACTGTAATACAGTGATAAAATTCCTAACCTCTTTCGCCGTATTAGTCATCGAAAGATATGATAGCTGAAATGAGGGGCCAAGTTGCTGCTAGTTGCATCAAAAAGGTTTTCACTGTAGGAAGAAGGGCAAGAAGAATATTTTGTAGGGGATCTGGTATGTTGAATGTTTTAAATATCCAGTCCACAATATCAGAAAATTTTATGAACCCTGTTTCTTTTTTATCTTCTGATCGAGAAATGGGTGCACGAGGGGTTTTTGGTGCCCCAGGAAGCGGTGGGTACTCCTGGTTTGATTTAAAATTAAAACCGGGAGGTACTTGCTTCGGTTTTTCTTCACCGCTTCCTTTTTGTGTTGGCTTATTGGTCATTCCGCTAGGGGTTATCTTGCGACCTTTGCGAGAATGATTAGGAGAGTTGATCATTCTCCTCTTCCTAGATCCTTCTGGCATGGCATAAGAACACCCTTCGACGGGATCGTCAGATGTACCCTCATCGGTTGGCAAAAAGGAAAAGATGTTTCCTGTCGAGGGTGGCTCAGCACTCTTCAGCATTTCTGCGAAAGAGCGCTTTGATCGTTCCTTGAGGGAACGCTTTATTTTTTCCTCGCGCTGTTTGTACGCGGGACACGCCGAAAGGTCATGCCGAGTTCCCTCGCAGTAAAGACACTTTTCAGTATCCTCACTGCAAGCGGTCTCAGCATGATAGCCTCCGCACTTGCTGCAGCGTGCCTTGTTGCAGCAGTAGGTGGCTGTATGACCTAACTGCTTGCAGTTTTGGCAATGCATGACCCGCGGTACGAACAGGCGTACAGGCAGACGAACCCTGTCCAAAGAGATGTAGTTCGGCAGTGCGGATCCGGCGAATGTTACACGGAAGGAATCCGAAGGGAAGAATTTCTTCTTCCCTTCTTCGATGGATACTGAATGTAATGGCTTGACATCCAGTATCTTTACATCTTGAATCAGGGGGTTTTTGAAGCAGCCAACCCCGTGACGCAAAATGTCATCGACCGTGAGGCTTCCTTCGGTAACCACACCGTCGATCTCCACGTCCTTGGCAGGGATGTACACGCGGTACTCTCTCGTGAAGAGCTCGTAGCTAGCAATTGCGTTTGCTTGCTTCAAGCTACTCACAACAACTCGCAGTTTGTTCGGTCTAACCTTTGTAATTTCGGTTACGTCCGAACTGTTTTGCCAGGTCCTTGCCGATTTGAATTATATTTAGAGGCTTCTTTATGGGCCTGAAGTAAACTACGAACGGACCTTTCGAAGCATCTGGGTAAGCTTTCACCCGTGTTGCCGGTACCCTTGGTACGGGGCTAGGTAGCGGGGAAGGTAGAGGGGAATTGATGGGGGAGATCTCAATCTCTTCCCCATTTGTTTCCACATCCAGGAATAGTTGCACCTGCATGTCGTCCATTTTGCGGGAGCGTTACGCTCTACCGCACACAAACGATAAATATTCGAATGTGGGGGGGGGGGTCAAGTAGTTGCTATTAAATTTTAAAAACAATTTTTCAAACTACAATGGATCAAAATAAAAAAAAGGCAGTAATACTAATACTAATAACAATAGTAATTCTAAAATTCTAAAGTGAATACTTCACCGAACGTCTAAGTCACGACCTCACGGCTGATAGTAGGATTAATCGAGCGTCTCCGCAGAACAAACAATGACGATCCAGCTTCGTGTTGTGACACAGTGGCCGTATCCTACACGCGACCTTGTAGATGCCACTTGTAGTTGACTTCCACTCGCTCGATCGTATGGTGGTCCGTGCTGCTAGCGGGGTAACAGCGGTGCGGGAGAATTATTCTTGCTGATATATCAGCTGCGTATCGGATCACTGGCGGGGTAGCCTGCCCCTACCAGTGTGCAGAAGATGTTTCTGCCGATAAACTGCCGGCTATTGTTATCGCGCAGCACAAGAACTAATCGACAAAAAAAAACACCCGTACGATAACTCGTGTATTGTTATTTTGCGAATTAAGTAGAGCTGAACAATTTGCGTCTAATCGAGACGAAAGCAAAACAACGAAAATTTAAAAATGCGAAAAGGGGGAAAATTGTACGTATAGAAAGACATGTTCTTAGAAAAAAAAGGGTCATTTGTTTACCCATTAATGGGTGAAAAAATACTTCAAGCATCATTTTAGTTTGCTCTGTCGATTTGTTCGCACGCGTTACTTCTACGATCTGTTTTGTTTATTATTTGTCAACAATTGCAATATAACAATATATCAAGTATTGAATTTTACAATGTGAGATTTTTTTTATATTAGGTCTAGAATGTTCACTATCCGTCTGGTATTGGCTTTGTTGCAGAGAATAGCGATTCTGACAATTGATGATAGCAGATAAAATACTCCTGTTCTCGTAAATAAGATTCATTTTTGCAAATAATTAAAAATAATTAATTTCACTTTCTCTTTTCATTCTTTTGAGTGATAATCACAAAGTTTCCGTTTATTTAATAATGGGTAAAATTTCACCCATTTCCTTAAGAAAATTCATTTCTCAAAATGAGTGATTTTGTACCCAGTTTTTGATGTTAAATCGGTTTACCCGTTAATGGGTAAATCGAGTTTACCCACTAAATGGGTTGGCTCACTTTTTGGCGAAAAAGTTGGTTGAAAAAGTACCCATTAATGGGTTTTCGACTCTTACCGTGTAAAGCATGCAAACATAACCACAAGTATCATCACACACACACAAACACACACACAAACACGTACATACATATCCATTCCGAAAAAACTTGTACAACTCCTAATAAATGCTCTAAGATCTTACTACAAGCTTAAACATTGGGCCAACACTATCAAAAAGCTCGTTCAGAAGCTTTCTTATATATTTTATTTGAGTAATCTTTAGAATCATCTTAAAATTCCAATCAGACGCTCACTAAAAAAAAATAACATTTTTATTTGTCTGAATGTTCCCTACCCATGGGTGGAGGACTTGACGGTGATCTGTCAAGCGTATCTCCTAACGCAATTTTTGATTAGACAACTAATAATATAAATAATAATTTTTTATTTTATTTTTTATGCCCAGCTGAATAATATAAATATTAATATAGTAATAACATAATAGTAACAACTCAATATTCAATAATCACCATAATAGCATTCGTTATGTTTGATTACGCTTGACTTATCACACCGCTGGTTTTAGTCTCGCATGACCTAACAAAACTAAATACTGGCGGGGTCGGTAGGGCTTAAGCGAGGTTTATACTTACTAACATTACTAACAACATAACTAACATAACATTACTAACAAAACCTCGTGACTGACGTCCACCCATTGCACTCATAGATATGAAGTAGCATAACTAACCCTTCTAATTTCTCTCACAACTACTACTACTACTACTCATATTATCATTTTTCTATATATATATATATATATATATATATATATATATATATATATATATATATATATATATATATATATATATATATATATATATATATATATATATATATATATATATATATATATATATATATATATATATATATATATATATATATATATATATATATATATATATATTTATATATATATATATATATATATATATATATATATATATATATATATATATATATATATATATATATATATATATATTTATATGTGTGTGTGTGTGTGTTTTTCTTCACTAAATATCAGCTATTTTAACTGCGCGAATTTCTTTATTCCCATATGTCAATCCCAGTTACAATCTGACTGCTGTCGGAATGTTTCTTTTTTCTCTTTGATTCGACCCATTATCGCGCATTTGGCACCTCAAAAATAGTTAGTCGCGCATCGTAACTTTTGTTAATTTCGGTATACCAATGCCCCATGCATTGAACGTCGTCAGCTGTCTGGCATGTTTTTCTTGCTTGCGTCGTGAGTTGCGGGGTCGTTTCTTTATTCCAGGGGCGGGTGTGCTCTGACCCAGTGGAATAAAGAAATTCGTTATCAGTTGTACGTTTTTCCCTTTTTCTGCTAGAATGACTCTCTTGCGTCTATGGGTGGTTAAAGGGTTTAAAATATGTTGATTGTACAGTTTGGTTTTGTTGTTAATCCACTCCCTTCTCTCTTCTTTTTTATCGCTCTGCGGCTGCGAGATGAAAATTGCCGCAGTAGAACAACGAAAAGAACCAGGTACGTGACATAGGGCAGGAACGCGAACGGTCTTGCATGGGACATGTCAAAGAGAGCGATCGAGGACAGATGACGGCATGAATAAAGGTAGCAGACGTGAGGAGGAACGACCAAGAACACGAGGAAGACTGCCGACATAAGTACCAACGGTTGGATGGCTTGGAAAGGTATAGCCAACACTACTGTGGTATGTGAGGTAAAATCGGTAATATGAACCGGTGATAACAGGTACGTTCTCCATTCAAATCATATATTTACCGTTGGAACCTCCAGTCCAGAGTAAATTTGTTCATCTGTGACTTTGGTCTTGTCAGGTTGAATTGCTCCTGGAGGTTTTGACCTTACATTCATTATATAACTTGGGCCTAGTGCAACAGTAACCAATAAAACAATCCGAAACCAAACTTGGAATCTATCAGATAGCCGTAAGGCTGCAGTGTCGAAGTAAGCAACATGGCTACGCTCTTCTGTAATGCTGTTAGATTCCGCTCAAAGTCCCAGCCTTAGATTCCAGCGTATTAACGCTACAGCTGGGCATAAAAACAAAACATTTTTATTTGTCTGAATGTTTGTTTGCACAAAAGTTTACGTATGTATGTATGTATGTCAGTTCCTATGTGCATGTATGTTCGTATGTTTGTGTACGTATGGTCACCATTTTAAAGATGAAAATTGAACTCACCATCGAAGTCGGCTGCATTATGTATGGAAAACGAGCCTAAAATCTTATGAATCCGGTCATAATAAGGCCACTCCGATGGTGATCCACCCGAGGGACCAATTATTTTTTTCTCCTTCCTGAGCATGAGCATGAGCATGATTGACCGCCCGCGGTTGCTACTCCGTTATTGCCAGATCAGCTGTAATTACACAGAGAACCAATAGATGATGCTTGGGATTAACATTCATCCTCAATGTGTAAAAACTGGTGACCTTAATCTTTATATTAGACAATACCAGCGCCGGCCGCATCCGAATGCAGGTCAAAGAAGGAGTGTGTATAGGAATATGTTGACGTGATACTCGCTTTATTGGAAGCCGAGAACACCTCTGCACTTCCACGAGAAATCTCTGGGATGTTGGAGAAAAGGGTAAGGTTTGCAGCAGATTTCGTTCTGGTAAACGATGCGCTGAGTTCTAATACCGGGTTCATAATACCAAATATCGCGCGTACGAGTTCATTATATCTTTTACGGAAATCATAACGCGATCCGAACTCATTCCGGTTGATGATGTAACACCGCAAAAATAAAGCGCACGCAAGGATACCGGACCTATAACCTAATCAAGACAGACTCAAATATTCGAAAATCTGTTTATGAAGTCATTATGCAACTACCGAAACGAATCTCTCATTGATTTATCTCAGCTGACTACACAATGTTACGAAGCAACCATATATGCCTTAACCAAAAACAAGAAAAAAGTAAATATATAGGCCCTCAACACATACTGCAAGCGGTCAGCAGAGAACTTCAAAAACGGCCTATTTGCTTGGCCATCGCCGTTTGAAACGAACGAAAAAAGAAAGAAAAAGAAAAAAAAGGATGTGTGCGTTGACAGACGAGTCGCGTATAATCCTGATATTAATTGCAAATAATTGCGATATTTGGTGGCGATTAATTACGATGTTTTGTCGCGATTAATTATTTACGATATTTATCGAACGAACGGAACCTACTCCGAACCACTGCGTGCTGGAATAGAACCTACGGGTGGACAGTCTGCGAATAAATGGTTTGGTACACCTCGGAAGTCACAACACACCGAAAATCCATATTCGAGCAAAGCTCACCTGGGCCGAAAACACGTTTACCCCGGAAAGTTATGCGCGACCGCTCTATTCCCTCTTACCGACGCATACGCGGAGACACGGTATTTCGCGTTGATTACCACTTACTTCTTGAATAATGAAGCGAAGATACCTACTGAGTATGAAAAACTGGCAAAGTTTCATGCATTCATAGCTAGAAAATTTTAAAAAATGCAAATATGCATATCTAACAAGACCGAGTACTAATTAGATTCAACAAAATGCCAAAATAATCGCAATCAAACTTTATTTGCCATGCTAACCGACAAGATTTCTACTTAATTAAATTAAAAATTGTCTATGTGTTTCAGTATTTACTCAAAAGCTAGAAAAATCATAAAACAAGGGCATAAAACTGCTCAAAATGAAAGCAGAGAAAAAAACAAAAAAAAAAAAACATTGCTTCCCTTTTGCCATGCAAATCAAACAAAAAAACACAGGCAAAACGTCACCAACACCAACCCGGTGGCATCGGTCTTGTTTCCTGAAGCTGCCGTGAAAGACAGTGGCGCTATTCTCATTTATGTTCTTGAAGGTTTGTTAACACAGCAGTGTAAGCGTGACGAGCAAAGCATAATATATGTTGTAGAGAGTTATGCGGCTTGAATCAATTTAAATATTAAAAAATAGCTTGGCTTAGCTTTGTAAATTTGAAACACACAGGCTTTGATACGCTTTCTCTTTTACACATACATTGAGATGGTATTCTTTAAGTCATCGCACGTTTGCCAGCTACCTGCAAGAAACACCGCCATTCGCAATCGGCAAGAGCAAACGGTCATTCCGCGTCGAACACTCGACAGAAACGGACGTGCAAAGTGGTCGTTCTATTACAATCCGGTCCGTGTGTACGAATAGCCAAACAAAAGAGTGTATTATTCAAGGCCATCAGTTGACAGTCGAGTCCGTGTCGCTGTGCTGAGTGATCTCACACCCGGCTCACTGCTGGTGGCTGTATTGGTGCTGCTGTACTGGTGCTGCTGGCTGCTTTGGGTGCAGCTTCGAAGGATCGGACAACCACTGCTGGGAGGAAGAAGTAAAGAG